>NW_026129579.1:0-22258 GCF_022985175.1 Labeo rohita | reverse complement strand
AACCTTACACCTGTCAACAGTGTGGAATAAGTTTCACTCTCAAAGAAAGCCTTAAACTTCACATGAGAGTTCACACTGGAGAAAAACCTTACACCTGCCAACAGTGTGGAAAGAGTTTCACTCAAAGAAGAATCTTTACAGTCCACATGAGAACTCACACTGGAGAAAAGCCTTATACTTGCTCTCAGTGTGGACAGGGTTTTGCACATAAAGGCAATCTTAATTCCCACATGAGAACTCACAGTGGAGAGAGCTCCTTCACCTGCCAACAGTGTGGAAAGAATTTCTTTCAAAAACAAAACCTTGAAGTCCACATGAAGATTCACACTGGAGAGAGACATTTTATATGTAATCAGTGTGGAAAGAGTTTTATCCGAAAAGACGTCCTTGAAGTCCACATGAGAGTTCACTCTGGAGAGAAGCCTTACACTTGCACTCAGTGTGGGAAGAGTTTTACCCATAAAAACACTTTTAATTACCACATGAGAAGTCACACAGGAGAGAAGCTGTTCACGTGTGATCAATGTGGAAAGAGCTTCACGACAGAACTAAGCCATAGATACCATATGACCATTCACACTGGAGAGAAACAGTTCATATGTGGTCAGTGTGGAAAAAGTTTTACACGTAAAGTAAGCCTTAATTACCACATGAGGACTCATTCAGGAGACAACTGTTTTAGATGTCAACAGTGTGGAAAGAGTTTTAGTCATAAATGTAACCTCAAAGTTCATATGAGAGTTCACACTGGATAGACTGGGCCAAGTCTGATTCAAATCCAAATCTGAAATGCCACACAGTGTAACTGAAGGATAATATAAAAAATGGACAAGCTGAAATGAAATAAAGAATATTACACTGTTTTCTGATTCATCTTAGTGAGAGAATGTGCTGGTAATGTTTTTAAATCACTTAAATATGAAGCTCTTTGACAGAAAATTTTAAAACCACTGATCCTAGGTCATCCTGCCTTATTAAATAGTGGAGATGATTTCATTTACATAATGCAAGGTCTTTCAGATAGAATGGACCTTGAGTTTTTAAAACAAGATTTTAAACTGAATTCTAAAATGGTCTTGGAGCCAATGAAATGCAGATAAAATTGGGGTGGCATTGTCATATTTCTTTGCCCTGCTCATCAGACCTGCAGCTGCATTTTGCATTTTATACCATCTGGAGGCGTGCAAGCAATGACTGAGGAAGACTCAAATACAGTGAATTACAATAACCTAGTAATGATAAAAAAAAAGCATAAATAACCTTCTCCAAGTTTGGAAATAATCTGCAGTTGAAAAAACTATTGTTAACAACAGAATTTGTTTGGGTAAACAAAATTCTGGGTCCAGGATAACACCAAAGCCTGGTTTCACAGACAGGGTTTAGAACTAAGCCAAGATTAGGCCGTAGTTCAATTAGGACATTTAAATAATTTTTTATAAATAAATGTGCCTTGGAAAAAAAAAACATTACTGGGGTCCATCTTGAGACAAAATAAAGGCACTAATATATTTTAAGATAAATCAGTGCAAGTTTCTTTCAGTTGAAACAGCTCAGACTGGGACTAGGCTTAAGCCTTGCCTGTGAAACCGGGGGCAAGGTTCCTAACCTGGGAGGAAGCTGAGGGGAAAAAGGCTTGCATGCCAGATACACTTTTAATGAGACCAGTCCATTAAAGGCTTTTTTTCTACATGAGGGGACCAAAAATTTATCATTTCAAAGATTTGTCCTCATTAAGTTAAAGAAACTTATTTGATAACCATTTCTTAGTGTCCCAGAGACATTCCAACAATGGTTGAATGGAATCACCAGCTTTCAATGGTATGTATATCTGTGTTTCGTCAGCATAGATATTAAATTAAACACTGTGCTTCCTAATAATATCCCCAGAAGACTCATATATGATTTAAAAAGAAGTGGGTCCAGAATAGAGCCCTGAAGTACTCCACTAATTATAGGAGCAGAAGATAAATAGGTGTAATATAACTCAACAGAAAAAGTCTTTAAGATATAAGGTGAACCATCGTAATGCAGTACCCCTGATACTAATTAAATGTGCCAAATAAGATATTAGGATATATGGTATCAAAACCCTTTTAGCAGGCAGATTCTGTACTATGATAAACAGTGAAACCAGATTGAAAAGTTTCCAATAAGTTAGCTGCATCTAAAAACAAGATCAATTGTAACTGCACAACTTCTAAAAGATTTGACGAAAATGATAGCTTAGAGCAGGGGTGTCAAACTCCGTTCCTGGAGGGCCACAGCCCTTTCAATTAAGCCTGAAGGACTTGATTAGTTGGATCAGGAGTGTTTAATTAAGGTTGTATCTAAACTCTGCAGGGCTGATTCCCTTCAGGACTGAAGTTTGACACCCCTGGCTTAGAGACATAATTAGTACAGCAACCTTCATCCAAACCTTGTTCAGCAAAGGCTGAACAACTCCATGCCTAAAACAGTTCAGGACCACCCCAGTGCCAAATATAAATTTACCTTTTGAGCAGTACGGTCCCACATAGGATCGTTATGTCTGTGCCCCTGGGAGTATGGTCCTGCATATAGGATTTAAACTGATCAGTGATGTCACATAACTGCCAGATTCAAAATTTCAAATCAGCCTCTTGTGCCAACACAGAGAGGCGAGCTGGAAAAATGTCTGTCATTCATATTCCCAGAGCTAGTTACTCAAGCAGTTTGTGCAAGTGTTGTTACACTTGATGTGCTTATTTTATGTTACATACACTATCACAAGAATGACATCAAATGTACACTCCTGATCAAAATCTTAAGACCGTGGGAAACATTACAAGTTTTCACATTTTGCACAGTTGGATCATAACCAGGTTGTAAGTGCTGCTTCAACATGCCAAAAGAAGAAACAGGAGCAAGAGACAAAAAATAGAGAGTAGGCAAAAGTTTAAGACCATAGCCCCCAAAAAAAAACCACAACAGAACTAAAAGTGTCAAAAAAGGACTTAGTAGTGAGTAGCCCCACCATTCTTGTTAATAACTTCAAACATTCGTTTCGGCATGCTTGATGCGACTGTTTTCAGGAGGCTGGTGGGAATGTTGCTCCATGTGGTGAAGATTGCTTCACGAAGGGCATCCACAGTTTGGAACTGATGTCCGTTTTTGTAAACTTCCCTTGCCATCCATCCCCAAATGTTCTCAATGGGATTTAGATCAGGGAAACAGGCTGGATGGTCCAAAAGATTGACGTTATTCTCCTGCAAGAAGTCCGTCAAGCGGGCGTTGTGAACTGCAGCGTTGTCCTGCTGAAAGACCCAGTCATTACCGCACAGACGAGGGCCCTCAGTCAAAAGGGATGCCCACTGCAACATGTCCACATAGCCAGCTGCCGTTTGATGCCCCTGTACAACCTAAAGCTCCATTTTCCCATTGAAGGAAAAAGCACCCCAAATCATGATGGAGCCTCCTCCACTGTGTCGTGTAGAAAACATCTCCATTGGCATCTCCTTGTCATGCCAGTAATGTTGGAAGCCATCAGGACCATCCAGGTTAAATTTTTTCTCATCAGAGAATAAAACTTTCTTCCACCTTTCAGTGTCCCATGTTTGGTGCTCCCTTGCAAATTCCAAACGGGCAAGTTTGTGGCAAGGGAGGAGACGTGGCCTTTGAAGACGTTTTTTGTTCTTGAAGCCCTTCTCTCGCAGATGCCGTCTTATGGTTATTGGGCTGCAGTCAGCATCAGTAAGGGCCTTAATTTGGGTTGAGGATCGGCCTGTGTCTGCACAGACAGCCCGTAGAATCCTCCGGCTCAGGGCAGGTGAAATTTTTTTGGGTCTACCACTTGACTTTTTTGTCCCATAACTCTCAGGATCTTTTAAGAAATGTAAAATGACTGTCTTACTGCGTCCAAGCTCGGCACCGATGGCACGTTGTGTGAGACCTTGCTTATGCAGCTCAACAATCCTTCCACGATCAAAGACAGAAAGCCTTTTTGCCTTTGCCATCAGGAGGTCATGACAGTGTGACCAATCAATCTGGTGGTCTCCTCCACCCCCCTGGTCCTCCTCTGGCAGTGCAGTGCCAAATCCCTTCAGGAAAGCGAGCACTGACCGCCCTTTCAGAGACATGGCCAGTTTTCTTTGCCACCAGCTCGCCCTCCTTTGCACGACAAAGAACAGCCATATCCTCTGCATCCCACTGAAAGATGCATGTGGACAGACGTGCCATGAAGATCCTGTAAAGCGGATGAGCCTCTGTCGTGACACCTGCAGCAAATCGCTGCATGAAATGCCAGATGTTGAGGCGCACTTCAAGCTCAACCCACTCCTGAAAACATGATCTTCACCCGAGACTGGCCGTGCTGACTGTGACCTTTGTGACCTATTGGATACCTTTTTTGTAGATTCTATCTTGAGAACACAGCCTAAGACAGATTTTGGCCTTGACCTCGTGCAGTCACCCCAGAACATCCCTGGCGTACATGGCTAACAGCCACTTAGGTTTAGGCAGGGCAGATAAAAGGGGAGGCTCAGCAAACACAGGAGGCTGCACAAGGGAAGACCTTGTGAATGGTTTGCAGGCAGTCAGGTACTGCAGAACATGCTGTGTCCATGCCTCACTGTGTTGCTCCATCAGCTTCTTGTAAAGCTGAGTCACACTGTTGCCCAGTGTCCTCACCCTCATCATCCTCAGCACCCGGTCGTCACATGAGTATCTAAGGAAACAACAGTATAATCATGCAAATATGCTTTGGTTGGTTAAAAAAACCCCACAAAAACACCTAATAATGAATTAATCATTATGAGTTACCTGTATGTCAGCAAAGCTGGAAACTGACTGTGGTGGCCCATATCCAGCTGTCCTAAGATGTATTCGGACCAGGCTGTATACTTCTTTTTGCAGCATTTGCACTCCAGATACTCAGTGGCAAGGTCATACCATTTGTCAATATCCAAGACCTTGCGCACAGTGCGGTAAAGTCCTGCCACTGTTAGTCTGTGCTTACCACAGTCTGGGCGAACACAGATGAGAGGAAATAACCACATCTTCAGTGGCATCCATAAAAAAGGGGCCGACAGGGAAAGAGGTTGGGTGAGGCGGGCAGCTGATTTTGAAGTAAAGGGGGCTGAGGAGGATACCACCAAAGCTTCAGCTGGGACACTAGTTCTTGCTTTCCGGTTCGTGGGTTGGCCTTAAATAGATCCAAATAGATACAATGGAAAAGTGGAAGATGATCTTTCCAGTGACCTGGAAGCTCAGCTGGTGGCTGATGATGCAGAAGATCTGGTGTTTTTGCCACTGATGGAGACAGACTGGCACAGGCCTCTGAGTGAACAGTAACAAAAACAATAGGATGACTGTTGCACTTGATACGCCATAGATGCAGCCTACAAACAGCCTGTGAAGCAGTAATTTTTGTTGTTAAGTATTAACAATTATCATGACTATATTTAGGGATAACAGTGAAGAACATGGTAGTAGTGTTAAGAAGCAAAGAACACAGCATGCACTTTATTGATATAAGGAATATGGAATTAGCACAGTTCTTTGAGAATGAGGATCAGATGGAATGGGGTAAGGAAAATGAGGTGTGATGAATTCAGTATAAAGTAATGATGTCCAGACATGAAGCATACACACAGATACAATAAGGAAAAACGGTTCCTCTAATCATTTGAACAATGACTATCCACCATCCTGTCTGCTCAGGGGGAGCTAAAGAGTGACTGAGAAGAGCAAGCGGTGTGAGAAAGTTATCTGATGATTGTTTAACTACGGGTGAGTTCGGAAACACTAAAAAATACACCTTTGGACATCCTTAAGGTTTTGAAGAAGTGCATTCAAAGAATGCGTCCCGCTTGAGGCATGATATGACATAATCCTGTATTGTAAACAAAAAAATATTTAAAAATGTTTTTCAAAAATAATGTTTCTCAGTGTGTTTTCATCATCTTCACCTTCTGCAGTGGTAATGGAAGTGCCTGAAGCACAAATGTTAGAACTATTACTGTAAATAATACATGGAGACAAATGTATGTAAAATGGTGCTTATTTACCAGTAGTGAAAAGCTTTCGGGCCAAATGTTTGGCTGGGGGTTCTGCTGCTGGAGGAGGTAAAGTGGATTGCAGTAATGGATCTGGAAACAGCAAGTGGACAAGTTTGGCATAACAATAAATGAAAACATGGAGAACTTCTGTAGGGAAAATTCAGTATTCACACTCATACTCACAGGGTTTAACTGGTGACATGAGTTTTCTCGCCAGCTGTGAAGGAGACAAATGTTTACCACGCGCCAACAGCGCTTTCACAGTGGCGGTCTGCTGAACACCAGCTCTTATTAAAAAAAACACAATTAGTTTCCATTGTTATGCTGATGGTACTCAACTATATGTCTCAACAAGATCAGATGAAACTTCTGAATTATCAAAATTAACATTTTGTGTTAAAAATGTAAAAGATTGGATGACCAATAATTTTCTCCTATTAAATTCAGATAAGACAGAGATATTACTTATTGGAGCAAAAAACAGTACACAGAATCTCTTGGCTTACAATCTACAAATAGATGGATGTACCATTTCTTCCACTACAGTCAAAAGCCTGGGTGTTATATTAGACAGCAACTTATCTTTTGAAAATCATATCTTAGAAGCATTGCCAAGCTACGAAACATGTTACCCGTTTCTGATGCAGAAAAGCTAGTTCATGCATTCATGACCTCTAGACTGGACTACTGTAATGCACTACTAGGTGGTTGTGCTGCATCTTCAAAAAACAAGTTACAGATAGTCCAAAATGCAGCTGCCAGAGTCCCTACTATGTCAAGAAAATATGATCACATTAGCCCAATTTTAAAGTCTTTGCAATGGCTACAAAATTTTGCTTCTTACCTATAAGGCCCTTAACGGTTTACCTCCTGTGTACCTAACTAGTCTTCTACCACGCTACAATCCGTCACACTCCCTATGGTTGCAAAAATCTGGACTTTTGGTAGTACCTAGTTTAGCAAAGTCCACTAAAGGAGGGAGAGCTTTTTCACATTTGGCACCCAAACTCTGGAACAGCCTTCCTGATGACGTTCGGGGTTCAGACACACTCTCTCTGTTTAAATCTTAGATTTAGACACATCTTTTTAGCCAAGCATTCAAATAATGCATCTCATAAACTTTTCCTGCAGCTATATCTGATCAAATGCACATTATTAGTCTCTTAGCTCTGGTTGAACAAATCTTTCTTTGCTTGGTTTGGAAAGCAGCTACGCTAATTATGTTCCTATTTGTTATCTGTTTCTGGCATGGGATTGACATCCTGTGGTAACTAGGAATTCACAAGCTCCAGTGTGGATCCAGAACACTTAAGAAGAGATGATGCCAACCCCTCAGAGGACTTCAGATGATACCAAACCTGAAACAACAATACAGCACTACTGAATTTTGCTACTTATTTGTAGTGTTTGTCTGTTTGATTATGTCATTAATTGGTCTTTACCACGCATCTCTGACATATGTGCATCAACTTGACATAGTCACCACTGGTAAGCTACAACTGAATATATTGTAAAAACTTTTTTTATAAAAAAAACAAATACATTTGAATTGAATTTGAATTGAATTGGAAGATAGCTCCTTCACACCAATGGATGCTAAAATCAGCCAATCATCCAGATAGTTGAGAATGTGCATCTCACTCACTCTGACAGGGGAAATGGCTGCATCTATGCACTTTAAAAAAAAGTGTGTGGGGCCAAAGCCAGCCCGAACAGGAGAACGGAGTAATAGTATGCTGGGTACCACAAAATAGTGGCTGTAAAACCCACTCTTCAGCTCGTTCAGAGGAACTTGTTCTATCGCTCTTTTTTTGACCAGGCTGCATACCTCTTGTCTCAGAACCAGGGTATTTCAAGGGAATTTTAGAGACTGCACCACAACATTGAAGCGTGGTCATCTGCATCTGTATTGAAAGGTATACCCACACGCTCTATAATGTACCAGCGTAAGATTCCCGGGACAGTTTCCCACAACTGTGCAGCAATGGTCTCCTCAATGGAGGAATAGTTGAACGTACCCATGAGCCTCTGCCCTATCCACGTGGGAAAAGATGGCCTCTGTGGCAGAGTAGACGTGCGCCAATTGGGGCGCAGACCACGTTTTTACAAGCTGCTAGTGTGCATCTGGAAAGAAGGGGATCCTCTCTCCGAGGATACAGTGCCCATTTGGGAGGTTTTGGGGACTTCTGCTTTAAATTCTTGGAATGTCATTTTATTTTACTTTTAGGCTAATCAAAGACAACAGACACATTGTATGGAGCAAAATACATTTATTATTTATTATTAATTATGAAGTTGCTGTGCTCTTTCTGTGTGTGTGTGGTTGTCAGCTGTGGGTTTAGTCTGGTGGCAATTCTTTCCATTGCCTTCTAACCTAAAACAACAAAATGAAAACATTCAGTTGTCAGTGTCGCGGATGTGCGAGCTCGGGAAGCCACGGCCGAGCACACAGTCTATGTGGCCATGGCAGGTCTGGGAGGTAGCCCCTCCCCCAAAATTTTCTTGGGGGAACTTAGGGCATAGTCAGCCCAGGAGAGTACAGGAAGGCCGGGCTTAGGAGGCGCAGGCACAGGAGGGTGCTCGGGAGGCGCGAGCACAGGAGGACGCTCGGGAGGCACTGGCTCTGGAGGGCGCGCTGGAGGAAGCTCGGGCTCTGGAGGGATGGACGGGACCAGTGGAGACTTGGGAGAGCTGGACGGGACCAGTGGAGATGAAGGAGAGCTGGATGGGACCAGCAGAGACACAGGAGAAAATAATCCACATGAGTCCATTATGTCCTTAATATTAATGTGGCTTGCCATATTTGCAGCCGATAATCCAGAGCGCGGGGGCGTGGCCGGAGTCCGTGAGCTGTCCGCGGTAGAAGTCCGAGAGCTGGCTATGGGCTGAGGATGAGGGAGGAGCTAGGGAGAACTGGGGTGAGCGAGGGAGGAAAGATTAGAATCTTTCACATCAACATAGTAATAGGCTATATGCACACGGAGGTGATGACGTACTTCCGCTAAAATTTCAGCCAGCTTAGCCGCTTCCGCTGTCATACCGCTGATTTGTTTACCAGTTGAGAATGATGTCTGCTAAAAAGCCTTTTAAATTTCTCCGAACCAGCAGCACTACAGCTGAACATTGTTGTGTTCCTATGTGTCAAGCTTCCAGTAAGTACAACAGTGTACTTAGTTTTCATACTTTTCCATTAGACATGGAAACTAGGCGAAAATGGCTTGTCGCGATACGGAGGGACAACTTCAACGTTACTCCTCATACACGCGTATGTAGCCAGCACTTCAAAAAAAATGATATTCGTGAGCCACAGACAGAAACGGGGAGACGGCTGTTAGTCAAGGGAGCTGTTCCATCATTGTTCGAGTGGAACAATTTCACTGTACCCGCTTCAAGACCAGGGGTATGGGAGAGGAGGGAGCGACTGCCGCCGCCGGTGTTGGAGGATGACACGGTGGTTGACGATGAAGAAGTGTGCATGGACCATGACAACGCTTCGCCTCCGGATCCTGCAGTTGTGGATTTAGCTCTAGATGATAATATGTCTCACAGAGAGGAGATCCAGAGGCTGAAGCAACAAGTTGAGAAGCTGACAATGAATCAGCGCTTTGGCATTCATCGGTTTGCTTCCTCGGACAAGGACATACGTTTTTTCACGAGGTAAGATGTCCATCAGCTCAGAATGGAGACTGTAGATGTAGAGAGACTACAGTTTAATGATTAAAAAACGAAGCTGGAACTCAGTATAAAAAAAACAACACATAGTATTGTGTGTGTGTGTTAGGGTGACGGAAAACACGATTTATTCTCCATTCATTGTAATATTTTAATGACGCGCTTTCTGTCGTTTACATGTGAGCGTTTAAAAACATATGCGTGCACATGACAACGGATGTCAATCAGTATTTGTATAGCATAACAGCAGTAAATGTATCTCTCTCACATGTGACCTGCAACAAATCTGGTCACCTGTGTGTACAGGCATTTGTGGTTTACGAGGACACAAATGTGTATAATGACATGGGTACTACAACGTAAACATGGTTTACGAGGACACTTCCTGTGTCCCCGTAAAACAAAAGGCTTAAAAAACATACTAAACAGTGTTTTATGAAATTCAAAAAGTCCACACAGTTTCCTGTAAGGGGTAGGTTTAGGTGTAGGGTCAGTGTAGGGCAATACCACGTACAGTTTGTACAGTATAAAAACCATTACGCCTATGGAGAGTCCCCGTAAACCACAAATGCAAGTGTGTGTGTGTGTGTGTGTGTGTGTGTGAGAGAGGGAGATGAAGGCTAATATATTTTAAGTTACATATTTGAAATGCTTCCAAGTAATCGTATATACATTGCTGCAATATTTAAAAGCTAATATCTTAATTGTATTCATTTAGATTTGCATCCTATGATCTGCTGATGAGATTCTGGGCCTTGATAGAGCCATCTCTGCCATATATGGTCAGTGTGACTCAAGCACAGAGAGGCACCTTCACAGAACCAACTTCCAATGTAGTAAGTAGTTCATGGACTATACAGTACAACTTAATAAACATTAAGGCTTACGGAAGTTAAAACATTAAAAATGTTATTTCTTTTGAACAGACTCATTCCCTGCAGCCCATTGATGAGATGTTCATGTTTCTCAGCTACCTTGCTCTGGGTTCAAAACAGCGTGACCTTGCTGACCGGTATGGAGTCCACCAGTCGACAGTCAGTCGGATCATCACAACGTGGAGTAACTTTCTTTACACTGTGCTAGGGTCTGTGAGAATTTGGATACCAGAGGAGAAGATAAGAGAACATCTGCCAGCTGAGTTTAAGGACTATGCAGACACCACAGTCATCCTGGACTGCACAGAGCTGAGGTGCCAGTGCCCTTCATCACCTCTTCTCCAGAGTGAAACCTTCTCAACATACAAGTCCCACTGTACTCTCAAAGGGCTGCTTGGAGTGGCTCCTCACGGGGCAGTCACATTTATCTCTCCACTGTATGCTGGTTCCATCAGTGACAAACAGATCATGCGAGAGTCTGGAATTCTCTCCCTTTTGAGACCTGGGATGGCCATCATGGTTGACCGAGGTTTCCTTGTTGATGACCTTGTGCCTTGCAAGATCTATAGGCCAGCATTTCTCTCTGGAAGATCCCAGATGTCTGCCTGTGAGGTTAGGGAGACCCAAGCAATTGCACGCCTTAGGGTTCATGTTGAGCGCCTCATACGCCGTGTTAAGGAACACAAGTTCTTTGACACAGAGATTCCACTTCGGCTTTTTGGCAACATTAATCAGCTGTATACTGTTGCATGTCTCCTGACCAACTATGAGAACGGGCCTCTTGTAAAGGCATGGGCAAAGAAGCCAGAGTAGTGTTTGGGTGCTGCGAGAGAGACACATTGTTTCTGTAAATAGCAGTTAATTTTCATTTAAATGTTTAAATATTTTATTAGCCACTATGTTAAAATAGTTCCTACAGCCTCTTTGTTATAGTTGGACTTTTTTTAATCTATAGAAATGACCAGAGGATTGTTAGTTTACTTTTAGAAATGTTAATAGAAATCTAAATCTAATCAGAATCAATAGCAGTTTTGAGATGTTTTACTTTTCAAATATTTTATTTGCCAATGTTACTATATTTTCTTCAGCCTCTTTGTATAGATTAAAAAAAGACCAACTATAACAAACGACCAGAGAATTGTTGGTTTACTTTTAGAAATGTATGTTTATAGAAATCTAATCTATATATAATCAGAATCAATAGCAGTATTGAGATGTTTTACTTTTCAAATATTTTAGTCAATGTTGCAATATTTTCTTCAGCCACTTTTTAATTTATAAAGAGGATTGAAGTTGTTTACTTTTAGAAATGTATACAATTGACCAGAACATGTTTATGAAATCTAACTTTTACAAATGATCAGAAACTGTACCTGTTGTTTGATTACCTATACAAATAGTCATAGGTAATTTTTTAAACTTGTTAACTTGTTTAATGTTTTTAAATGTACCTCCTGTTATTGAATGTTATTTATTAGCAAATCTAATAATAAATATTTCAAATGATTTGACGTGTCATCTTCCTGTTTTTAGCCATTGTCTGAAGTATTTGTTTTATCAATCTGGTCATTACAAACAACATAAGTACATTATTTAAAAACACTATTTTTAGGTACTGATGAATTGTTACCTCAATAAAACAACAGTCATAGAAAAATATGTAAGTTAATAAATCAATATTAGACAATTGCATATGTACATATCATAGCGGTCTTTTAAAAACTGACTGCAGCCTACTTGTATCTGAAGGTTTAAGACGTACATTCAGACCCAGGAATAAGGGAAAAATACAAAGAATCAGTAAAAGTGAATCACTAAAAACCAAACATATGTACAATTGTATTGAAGCACTTGCAACTGCCAGTAAGAAAAATATTAACATGTTAGCATTCTGTAAGAGAAGTGAGACGGGTTATCAGAATTTAATTATCTAGGCAAGCATTGAGGTAAAAATAAAAAAAGAAATAATCATTTTTTTCTTTCATTGTTTTGGTGATTTCATTATCTCTGTGAATCCTCTGAATAAACATGTCCTCCTGTGTGTAGACAACAAAGTCACACCAGTCTAAACCAGAAATCAACATCTGGCCCTGGATTTGCCAAAAGTAAGGATGAGACTTCCTTAGTGTATGTGTGCCCTCACTGATCTTAATATACGGACAGTCAACATAGCTTGCTACATTGGGGCATTTAATTTCAACAAGTCCAAAAGCCGACTGCCCCTTTGGATCATACACGATGCCGTCTGGTGATGACCCCATCCACGGTGCCTCGGGGTGAATAAGGAAGCCACAGGGGTAGTGATTAACGTCTCTTGCCCTGCAGTACTCCTCTACTGCTACAGGTTCCATGTCAAGCCCCCTCCTCATGTCTGCAGTTTGATGGCTAGGTCTCAGAAGTCTTTTTGCAAGATTTTCAGCAGAGCTCTGTAACCTGGTGTGACAGATCTCTCTGAATTTGGACGAGGTGATGCGAGACCGCCTTAGTTGGTGCCACTCAATGCAGGAACTCTGCTCTTTTGTACTGTTTGCAAGTTTGTGTGCTGTCTCTAATGTTGTTGCCAGGGACATCATGTGGTGCTGCTGATGTTCAGTGTAGACAAAAGAGCAGGCAGAGGGTCCCAGCCTGTAACCATGAAGTGGCAGCTGCCCGGGAGAAGGGGCATCTGTGTGTGGACAGGTTTTTGGCACTCTCTTTGCTGGTATTTGGTAAGATAGCACGCTTCCTTCTTGGACTTTTCCAAATACAGAGTCAACCAGAGGAGCACTAATGTCCATACTCATAGTGGTTATCAGGGGAGCCGCTTCACTTGCAAGATCACAGTAGACCTCATCCACCCGGAGTATGGATAGTTCAGGCAGAGGTGAACTTACACCCTTATACAAGTTGCTCCTATGGAAAAAAAAAAAAATTAAATAAATACATGAAAAACAAAAAGAAGCCATTATCCGTCTTGGTAAGAGTTCATGTTAACATGTCAAGTTACAGTACAAATAAAGTGAAAGTTCAGGAGACATCATCCATGCATAAGATCTTAAAGTGGAAGCAACCTCATTTCAACTCTTTCATTAATATTAATAAAACATTCACTACTCTTCACTGAATATCTTTTATAGATTTAAGGACATACACAAACAAAAAAAGTAAATAAAATTATTGCTTTTACTAAGTTAAAAGATAATGCATAAAAATTGCAGACTCAAAGACTGCTCTGATATTTACGCAGGTCAGGTTTTGTTCCTCCAATATTTTGAACTTTTGTTAAAAGATCTCTCTTCTCCCTATCATTACTCGATCTTCACTGGTGATTGGCAGCAAGTGTTTTTTGGGACTTTGTCCGACTCTGGGGTCAAAAGCACTTTTCAAAAACTGCTTAGTACACCTTTAATGATAATAACAACAATACTAACCTGATCCCTTCTACCAGTTTCCGTTCCTTGGGTCTGGCTGAAAGAATTACCATTTCATTAACTGGACCAGGTTTAACACCCTGCATTTAAAAAAATGTTGTCAATAAACAAGTATCCATAAATAGAATCAAAGTACTCTGTAAGAAACATTAGTTACCATTGTTCTTGGCTTATGCCACTTCTGTTCAGTCTCTGTGCAGCTGTGTGTTGGAGGAACAGAGGTGATTCTAAGCTGGCGATAATGTGCAGTCTTGTACAACAGTGCTGCCACATGGTTACATAAAGCTGTACCTGCCACACAGGTACACTGGCAGCTTTCTAGCTGCACAGGATGGTCATCCTTAAGCACAATCTGTAGAAAACATACACAAATCTGTTAACAGAATGAATGTGCGGTTTTTAAAAATAAAAATGTCTGAGTATAGTGAGAATGTTTAAATGAAGATGGCATGGCAAAAAATAACTATTAAACAATTTGTGGAAACTAAAACTGTAGCAATTTTTTTAAATATAGATAATTTATCATTATCTTTATCTCACTTTACTCATTTCTATAACAGGGGCACAGAACATGTGTAAAAGAAATGACAAAACAGAACATAACAGGGGACACAGAACGTGTGTAAAACAAAAAAAACAAACAAACAAACAAAAAATCCCACAGAACTCAGTTTCTGTGAATCCCAGTGCTTAACTTAAATATCTCAATATTGATAAATATATATATATATTTTTTTTTTTTACAGTATATGGAACGAAATATGTAACAAAAGAGCCTTCGACAAGTTCACATGCGATGATTCACAGAAACTCGCTCTGACGAACGGAATCTTTCTCATGAACAAGCCTGCGCTGAACCTGCAGGACTAACTCTCCCTTACGCTCAAGCTGTGAGGCTTTTGGCTTTTCCTCATTGATCGGTAACACTCAGCCCTAATGGCTACCTCTCCTGTGCTTGGATCCTTGTTAGAAACTGACATTGACAATGACGTTAGAATGCACATATAGTATAATGAACTTAACTGTTACACTGCTGCGCTAGTGTTAGGTGACTTAGCATTAATAATAAAGGCATGTAAAGGCACAACACATTGAAGTCTTACCTTCATAATTGTGAATGTAGCTTGAAATGTATAGCTTGAATCCCTTCTCCTTCTTGGCTTTCGACGAATGGGACAGCGTTTGGATAATCCGAGTAACGTCATTTACCGTAATCATCTGTAAATCTTGGAGCGACCGTGTGAAAAACGCCATAGTTGTTATTGACGCTACGTGCGCCGGATATGACACAGCTGGCTGACTGTGAATGCGGAAGAGAGGTGTGCATATAGCCTATTGGAATGACAAAGAGCAAGGACATGGTTGATAAATTCCGCAACTGCTTTGCGGCAATCGTCAGGAGGTATAGAACAGAACAATTTCACACATATGAACATACACATCCCAAATGGGCTTTTTGCTGCATATTGGCATATTTAAGTTCAATGTCTGTCAATATTATATACATTTAATCATTTCAGCTTTACATGCCAATGTTAGCCTCAGAAGTGTTCACATAGGCTTACGGTCAGCAGCAGTACACAATGGACAACTTCAGCAAATGTTTTAAAAGTTTGAATAAAATGTAAGTATTACAAATACACAGTGGTTACGGTAGCTAATGTCTACAAATATGTAAGTAAAAATACCTGTTTGACCAACGCAAGTGATGCCACTTGATCACGCACTCAAATTGATGGACACCTGCATCTCCCAATGTGGCTATATTGTATTACACTTTTTTTTTTAGTATTTTTTTGTGATATAGCAGTCTTAAATGCAGTAACTATAATAATAATTTTCCTAAATAACTTGTTGGCTTACCAACAGTTTGATATGTAAATAGGTGGAATAAATGTATTTGTCTTACCTGTGGTGTTTTCAAAGACTATAGGAATACCCAAGACGTGTCACTCGTATAGTGGCCCCGGCTTCGAAATAAATGGGCCAATCACTAATTGGTAAAGTCAATGCGACACTGCAGCTGCCGTTAGAAGTCCCTGTTGCTATAGAAACAATCAGCGTTCTGAGATGTGTGCTCAGTACTGCACACGCGCTGAAAAATAATCTTTTTTTAATGCTATTGGAGCATAAGGAACAATATTTATGAGGCAGTTGTTGTCATATTTCATTGGTGATTTCAAATGCAAAATTTAATCATAAGCCTGGTGAACAGTTTTGGAGAATTTGATGTTTCCCCATTCAAAGAGATAGGAGCTGCACTTGCCTGCCTGAGAGGCATTTCAAAGATGGTCGCTGAGTGAAATGACTTGGCTTAAAGGGCTTGGCTTATTTTCCATTCTTCATGTTTTCTTTGGCCGCATTCATCACTCTATAACATTCTTTTAGAGCTCCAGAGATTCAACCATATTTTATTCATACATGGGAAATACAGGGTCTAATTGTAGCCCATGTTCAATTGAAGGGAATCATGTTTTTGATGTTTAAATGATAAACTAACGGCTAAAAACAGACTCATGATTTCGTTGCATGTTTAATTACAGAAGGTAGTCCTATTTTCTTTTCTGGAAATGAAAATGATTAACTTTTAATGTTAACTTCATTTTGCTTAAATCAAATCTATTATTTATAGTATAGTAAAATAAATGTCCGCAGTAAACGTTACAAAGTGGACGTACTGTGGACCTAAGCACACGTTCACAGCATTCCGGGGACATCCTGTTTGCTGGGATTTGTGCTTTACTCATTCTATTGACCACTGGTACAGCCTGCCCTCGGGACTATTATGTATGAGCTGCATGGATGGACCAGAGCTTTCTGTGTCATGCATTTTATTTGCAGGGTCTGTGCATGCTTTATGTGCATAATGGTCCTCCACAACAATTTACTAATAATGTACTCACCCCCTTGTCATCCAAGATGTTCATGTCTTTCTTTCTTCAGTCGTAAAGAACTTGTGTTTTTTTGAGGAAAACATATCAGGATTTCTCTATATAATGGACTGATATGGTGCCCAGAGTTTGAACTTCCAAAATGCAGTTTAAATGCGGCTTCAAACAATCCCAAATGTGGTAGTAAACTATCCCAGCCGAGGAAGAAGGGTCTTATCTAGCGAAACGATTGGTTATTTCCATAAAAAGAAATACCATTTAAATGCTTTTTAATCTCCAATGCTCCTCTTGTCTTTCTCTCCCTGAAATCTGTGTATTGTGACTCAAGACAGTTAGGGTATGTTGAAAAACTCTGATCATATTTCTCCCTCAATTTCAAAAATCATTTAAAAATCATTCTACATCGCTGCAGAAGTACCGACCCAGTCTTTGCAAAGTAAACATCTTCCTCGGCTGGGATCGTTTACAACCACATTTGGGATAATCTGAAACCGCATTTAAACTACATTTTGGAAGTTCAAACTTGGGGCACCATATCAATCTATTATATGGAGAAAAATCCTGAAATGTTTTCTAAAAAAACACAATTTCTTTATGACTGAAGGAAGAAATAAAGAAAGACATGAACATCTTGGATGACAAGGGGAGTACATTATCTGTAAAATGGAAGTGAACTTCTCCTTTAAGGACTTGAGATTTCACTTTAGACTTGCTTGTGACTTGAAAGGAATGACTTGGTCCTACCTCTGCAGGAGGTAGAGTTAAGTTAAATCTGCTGGTTGATCCTCTGTCAATGTTGACAAAAAGCATATTGTATGCTGAAGATGCTGTTTGTCTCCATTGTTGAGATTCCACTGCGGATGTTGGGTTAAGAAATAGTTGATCTGGTGTAACCTCTTGTTCTGAATATGCTGTTTGTCACCATTGTGTAGATTCCACTGCGGATGTTGGGTTAAGGAATAGTTAATCTGGTATGTTCTGAAAGCCTTGAAAAGAGTGTTAGTTGCCTGAAATAATTGGTCTGGATCTGTACAAATATGTTGGAACCTTAAAGGTAATTTAACACTAAACATTAGAAAACAAGCTACTAAAAGATCTGCTAGACAGCTTTACAAGATTGGATGTATCTCCCCCAAGAACAAAACATATTTAATAAGTTAACAAGTACAGTACACTGGACAAACTAAAAACTCTCTTTGCATGGGAATATACCAACACATACACAGAATCAAGAATCAAGAATCAATTTGAAAAAAAAAAAACACTTTTTGGTTGCATGGCTTAGAAGCCAATATATTAATGGACTTACAGTCCAATCCACCTGTGTGAAAGTGGGTTGCAGAACTTTGCACACTGGCTGAGAAGAGCATTATAATGGATTGTAATTGTACCAAATCCTTGTTAATTCAATTCAATTCAAGTTTATTCGTATAGCGGTTTTCACGATACAAATCGTGTAATACCTGTGAGAAGGAACTTGTTTATTATAACTAAAATTCTAGGCCCAACATCATCAAAGACCTGCAGCAGAAAACGGGTCAGAACAATGTCATGCAGACATGTGGTGGGTTTAAGCTGCTTAATAATATCCTGAAATGAATAAAAGTAACTGACACAATGTTTAGTCTTATATCAACAATTTCATCTGTGAAAAACTTTTAGTAAAAGCATTTTATGTTTATGGCAGTTTTTTTGCTATAATATCCGAGAAGTACTGAGATTTTGCAGCTTTGACTGATTTTTGGTATCTACTGAGTGACTCACATAATATTTCAAAAGACACTTGTAAGGTGTCTTTTTTACTTTCGTTCAGCTCTACAACAAACTAAGTTCAAGTGTGGTGCTAGTTAACCAGGGTAAACCTATCTGTGCCTACATTCTTCTGAATGGTTTCATGCATATAGTTGTATTAATAGTGTCCAATGTGAACATGTTCTGCATTTATTTTCCCCAGGTTCTTTTTTTTGAAAATCTTAGTTGAATGTGCATCAGCTATAGGGGGATCACATTTTCTCCTCTGCCTTCAAAATCATCCTACTTGCTGTTTTTAATGGGCATTTGACCTTCTTTGCATGTTCACTTTGTCAACACTGGGACGGTACGTCTGCAGCGTATAGGACCTTTTTGAAGTTGGAGGAGAAAATGAGATGGGAGTTTTTTGACATACCCTATCTGTCTTGAATGGGAGTGCACACAGTATGCATGGCAATGCAGAGATGAGATGAGCATTTGTAGTTAAAATGTGTACAAATATTAATTTATTTATGAAAATGCATTTTGGAAGTTTAAACCTCACAGGCACTAAAAGTCCACTATATGCTGCAAAAATCCTGTAATGTTTTCCTTAAAAAAACAATTTCTTTACGTCTAAAGAAAGAAACACATAAACAACTTATCTGTATATTATTGTTTTGGAGTTGAACTAATCCTTTAAGGTCTACTGTACTACTTCTTTGTCCTCTGTGTCACGGATCAGCCAGGCTCTCACCCCAGCTATTCACACTTAATGCATTTTGTTTTGAAAAATGCGAGACGCATGCAGCGAAACAAGAAAAAACGACAAGGTCTACAACAGCAAAAATGCTGTTGTAGAGATGTTCAAAATCTTGTTTTGAAATAAAAGTTTGGTAACAAAAAGCATGACTCTCAACTCAAATGTTCAAAAAACTACTACTTTGGTACTGCTTTTTCACATTTCTCCAGTAAATAAACTATTGTGATTACACTTGATTATTCTTTTCTTGTATATGTTAGTTTTTGTAAAAGTAAATGTTCCAAACAAATACTTATGTTGACTGAGACTTATTGAGCTGATTTATTGTTAAAAAAACAAACAAAAAAAACACTTTTAATGCAATATGTTTTTAATTCTACAGTTACTTATGGTTTGTGGATTTTTATGGCTGATTTTTTTTATTTATTTGAATGTACTTTATAGGCATGATCATTTTCACATACAACATGACCAAAACATTTAACAAAATGAATAATGGCAAGTGCTGTAATATACAGTAAAGAAATATTCAGTGTAACAATATCATATATTAAATTTCTGTAGTGAGACTGGACTAGATAAGGCTTGGATTTGGCTCAGCTTTGGGGTCTCTGATCAGGGTTGGAACAAAACACTGGAGGAAAGAGGATCTTGAGTGGAGAACCTCTATAATAAAAAAATTGTGGCACTTTGATTTTGGAATTTACATTTGGATCAGATACTTTTGCAAATGGTCTCCACTCACAAAAAACAGAATGCAGCACAAATAGAGAACCCTGGATTTATTGGGGTAAACACCTTTTGATGAAAACGAGGTCTCTGCGGAGATTAAAAATGTGGGCATTTCTGACTTTGTGGGTGTTTTCAAACTGGTGGGTGTTTCTAAATCATGCACTAAAAATGATGCCCCTTACCTGACCCCACCTCTAAACAGCCAATCAGGTAACAAGGTCAAAAACACCCCTCTGTTTTGGCCTCGCCCACTGATCTGGTAACTCCAAATACTTTCTGGCAGAGACCCATACTTAGTCTTCCTTGAAGCCTGTGGGTGTGTTTTGCCAGCCCTCTTTGAAGCTTTAAAAGAGTTTGGGAGACTGGTAGCTAACAAGATTGACAGGAGAAGAGCTGCTCTTCAGAACTAGTTCTGCTGTCTACAGTTGTTCAAGTAAGTGTGCACTTGTGGGCTTATGTAGTTTGTATGTTTGTTGAATACCTTTATAAGAAGGACAGCTGTTAAAAATATACAAATGTAATTTAGACCTCAAGCTATTTCTAGAAAAGTTGTTGCATTTCCATTAACACACGTGTGCATCTTCTGTTATTTTAACATATTACTGTTGTGAGAAAACATTCTACCTCTTCATTTGTCATAACAAATTAGCATTAGAACCAGTCATTATGCTTTTGATAATGATTTAGCAAACCCAAGTTTTTAGCTGATTTTTCTAGATGTCTTCCAGTTTTCTTTGTGATCAGTTGTTTCCATGCTCATAGTTTCATTAAAAGCAGCTTGCCATATCCATTTGCAGGAATAGTTGTTTCACTGTACCAATGTACACACATTCTGTAGCTCAGCTAGAAGCGGAGTCACAGAGGAAAACACTCCTGACCTGCTTAACCTAACTAACACTTTTCAACTGTAAAGTGATAAAGCAGGACAAGTGCACTTAAGTGTGATTTTCAAATGTGAACTTGATGTATCAGCCAGTGGCTAATGATTTTATGAGTGAGAGTGTATAGGTTTATGTAGTTGCAAATTAAATCAATCAATTTAAGGACCTGGGCTGCATTTTTCAACAGCATTGTAAGCCCAAGAACATCCACTTCCAAAACAAAGATTCACATATAATTTACTCGCCCCCTTGTCATCCAAGATGTTCATGTCTTTCTTTCTTCAGGCGTAAAGAAATTATGTTTTTTAAGGTTGTAAACGATCTTAGCCGGGGAAGAAGGGTCTTATCTAGCGAAACGATCATTTTTTACAAAACATAAAAGAAAACTAGAAACATAATTTCTTTACAACTGAAGAAAGAAAGACATGAACATCTTGGATGACAAGGGGGTGAGTACATTATCTGTTCTGGAAGTGGACTTCTACTATAAGTAGATCCACATCAACTTTACCTAATCATGGCAAAACAAATAAGCCATGAGTTTGTTTGAAGAAATATAAATGATATACCTCATAACAAAACTTTACTTATTAGTTTCCTGCAAAAGTATTAATTACACTAAAATAAAGCTCAGGATTATAGCAAAGGTTAACTTTCTTTTTTCCTCTTTGATAAAGACACACTGTTTTGGAAGTCAGTCAGCTCGCTCTATAGTACAAGTAGAATGACAGCATTCCATTAGAGATGGAGATTAAACGCTCGGCTTATTCTGTATTGCAGGTTCAGGCACGATGAAGGGAATTATTCCTAAGAAAAAAACCAAAGGTACTGACTTCTGCGGTGTGAACGACTACTATTATATAATCCGCTCTGATCTCGGCTGCTATATGCAGTCAAGTAATTTTAATAAAGGTTTAGACATCACTATTTTGAGTTTGCACCCTGCCTGCCAAAATGGAGACCATTACTTCGGTAGTGGAAATGGCTACTTTTACATCATCAAAGGCAAGTCCTACCGCAGAGTCAGCAACCTGACGACAGACAGCGATGGTGTAGTTTACAGCCTTCATCCCAACTGCCAGGGTGGAGACCACTACCTCGGGGCCTTTGGCAAGTTTTACATCATCTTCCAAAAAAGGGTACTTACCGAAGAACAACAAACCTTAATCAAGACTCGGATGCTGTAGAATACCCGCTGCATCCCAACTGCAGAGATGGTCTGTATTACTGGGGCCTGCCAAACCACTACTACTTCCTTAAGCCTGCCTCAGAGTGGGGAGTTGAGTACT
>NW_026129578.1:0-45414 GCF_022985175.1 Labeo rohita | reverse complement strand
AAAGTTATTATTTTGTAGTATTTTAACATGTGTAAGTTACATAATATTTCACGTTTACTAAACACATTGTAGAAAGGTTATTGGAATAGCTTGTAAACAAGCACCTTTGGTTTTACTCTGTTGTTTTCCTTACTGTAGTGGAGGGCAGCATCTTCATACCTCATCTTCCTGAAAAATTTTAAAATGTCCTATTTTTAAATGTGTTTGTATATATATTTGTTTTGCAGAGGCTGTTAAGAAGACTGCACTGATGTCAAAGATCAACCATCAAGAATCTGAGAGGGAACTCTCAAAATGGTTTACTGGGACAAGAGACAGGAGGACTGAGGGTGTCTAGAAAGCACAAATGTCTGTCTGCAGTGTAAGCAGTACTGAAAAATGTATAGTTGCTGCTGCTGTTTCTTACTGTCTCTGTTTTCTATGTGCAAATGTTCAAAGCTTTCAGTAAACACTGGTTCAAATACAAGTTCAAAATGTTTGTTAACTTTAACAATTAAATGATTTTAACAGTTAGGTATCACAATATAGCATATGATGGGTAGTTTCAATAAAATTGAAATTTGAAAAGATTTCAATCTCACTGTTTACTGCTGAATGCTAATGCTTTAAAACTTAAAAAAAAAAAAAAAAATGTTTAAACCCACTTGCAAGCCATACTTTATCCCATGTAGTTTCCACACAGAGTTTGAAGATGGGACCTAGGTAGGTTTTGTGTATGTTTCATAGTTGGGCCCCACCTTAAACCCAGTGAAATCCTAAATAAAACCCACATTGGTAAGTTGCATGGGGCCAACATGGAACCCGTGGACAAACCCATGTAAAACCCATATTTAGATGGAACCCAGATGGGTTTTGCATATGTTCCCTAGATGGGCCCCACCTAAAGCCCAGTGAAATCCTACATAAAACCCACATTGGATAAGTTGCATGGGGCCATCATGGAACCCGTGGACAAACCCATGTAAAACCCATATTTAGATGGAACCCAGATGGGTTTTGCATATGAACCCTAGATGGGCCCCACCTAAAGCCCAGGTAAATCCTGCATAAAACCCACATGGGTATGTTGCATGGGGCCAACATAGAACCCATGGACAAACCCACTTAAAACCCATATTTCAGCCCATGTAGTAAATATGGGGCCAAGATGGGTCTTTTGCATGTTGCCCAGTTGGGGCCCACCTGTTGGCAAGTGTAATCCCACATGAAACCCATGTGGGCAATTGGCATGGGGCCATTATGGAACCCACGGACAATCCCATATAGAGCCCATTTTTCAGCCCATGTCAAACCCACATGGGCCCCACAATGAAAAGTTAGCTGGGTTAAAGCTGGGACCAAGATGGGTCTTGAGCATGTTGCCCAGTTGGGTCCCACTTTGTGACAAGTTCAATCCTATATGAAATCCACGTGGGCAGTTAACATGGGGCCATTACGGAACCCGCGGACAATCCTATATGGGGCCCATTTTTCAGCCCAGTTCATACCCATATGGGCTCCACATACAAATGTTGGCTGGGGATGTGAACAGACCTTGGGTCATTGCTGTTCAGCAGGTCAAACTAGTAAACCATACCTGATATTTAAGTGTTTGCTGCTTCTTTCCATGGATTCAAGAAAAAAAAAAAAAAACATAGTCACAGAGCTTATGTTACTGAAAATCAGTGAAGAATAACATTTGATGTTGGTACAGCGCTCTCAGAAGTTTGAAAAGACTCCAGTAAAAATCAGCAATATTCATCTGTGGTGCAGGTATATCAGATCACTCAAAAAAACAAAAAACAAAAAAACATCTTTGAACATGTTAATATCAGAAGAATCTGTATATAACAATCTTGTAGTCACAGATTCACACATACTATGTAAAAAGGACATTTTAAATCTGAGAAACAAATTATGGTTTAGCACCATATAAAACTCTAGTTGGGAACAAATTATTAATAATAAACACGATCTAGACATACTTCGACTCATAGCATTCATCATGTTACAGTGTACACTCATATTACTTTTATATCGTATTTTGTTTTATATTATATAGAACATGAAAACTTCATCGCGTCGTAAGAAATTTAGATACAACGAGCTACTTTCATTTTCAAAATGTTTCACTCGATTTCAAACATTTTAGCCAGGAATCACAGTTTAGGAAAAACGTCTCGGTTACGTATGGTAACCCTCGTTCCCTGATGGAGGGAACGGAGACGTTGTGTCGAGTAGTGTACGACACTAGGGGTCGCTCTTGGGAGCCCAAACACCTCTGACAGTATAGAATGAAAAATTGAAAATTGGGTGTGCAGATTTGCATAGCTGGCCACGCTCCGTTCACCCGGGTATAAATAGGGCAGCATGTGCATCTGCTCACTTGTTCTGATGTGAGGAGCCGAGCGTCTCAACTCACTCAGAGACGGTCCAGAGTTGTGGCATGGGAGACACAATGTCTCCGTTCCCTCCATCAGGGAACGAGGGTTACCATACGTAACCGAGACGTTCCCTATCTGTCGTACACTCCGAGTTGTGTCGAGTAGTGTACGACACTAGGGGTCCCCTGTCAAATCACGCCACAAGTCTGGCCGTGTCACGAGTGAACGGGCGCAGATAGTAACAAGCCAGCGTGTTAACATAAGTGCGACTCACCTCTTCGTGACCTTCCAACGTCCAAGAACTGACCTGTTACAGCAGTGTCCTGCAGCCGGGCCTGTCTTGGCGGACGTTGGGGAAGTGACTGTTTCCCGAGGGAAAGAGGCACTACGGAGATCACAACCTGCCCAGAGGGGGGGTATAAGTGAAAATTGTTAGGTATGGGACCCAGGATGGGCCTCACGTAAGGGAGACAGCCAAACCTAGGACCTTAGAGACCAACCTGATCTCAGGGGAAACACCGCACCATAATGAGCTATAGGTGGAAAATACACACATGGGGCCACCTGAGGAGCCACTACATATGGGGCACAACTCCAGTCATGAATAAACAGTGTTCATACCTTATGCTGGAGTTAGCAGCGAGTTCCTCCGCAAAACTCTGCCACGTCTGGAAGTGCCAATGATGGAGGGAGGAGTCCAGGGTTCACATCAGGAAACCTACTGAAACTTAGAAGCGTAATCACCAATTAGGGGAAGCGCTTTGAGCAAGCTCTACACCGACCAGTGTGCTTAAGTCAAGTGCTTGCGTTCAAGACTCTAGCTGAAACTGGCTCCATGCGCAAATTGTAAAATCTGGCGAATGTATTTGGTGTAGCCCAACCTGCAGCTCGACAGATGTCTGTTAATGAGGCCCCGTTTGCAAGAGCTGCTGAAGCAGCGACGCCCCTGGTTGAATGCGCTCTTATTCCTAGTGGGCAGGGTAAACCTCTGGCCTCGTAGGCCATACGGATTGCGTCCACTAACCAGTGGGAAATCCTCTGTTTTTTCAAGACAGCCTTCCCCTTCTGCTGTCCTCCATAACAGACAAAGAGCTGTTCCGAACGTCTGAAGGGTTGAGTTCGATCCAAGTAAATGCGCAGGGCACGGACTGGGCATAACAAGGTCAGGTTGGGATCATCTTCCTGGGAAGAGATGGCTTGCAAGATCACCACCTGATCTCTGAAGGGAGTGGTGGGGACCTTGGGCACGTATCCAGGCCGGGGTCTCAGGACAACGTGAGAGTCTGCCGGTCCGAATTCTAGGCACGCATTGTTGACGGAGAGGGCTTGGAGATCTCCCACTCTTTTGACAGAAGTGAGCGCAGTCAGGAGCGCCGTCTTAAGGGAGAGGGCGTCAACCTCGACCGATTGGAGTGGCTCAAATGGATCCACTGGAGGCCCTGGAGAACCACAGCGAGATCCCAAGAGGGGATCAGATGCGGTCGGGGAGGGTTCAGTCTCCGGGCTCCTTTCAGAAATCTGATTATCAAATCGTGTTTCCCCACCGATCTGCCCCCCATCAAGTCATGATTAGCTGATATAGCGGCGACATGAACCTTGAGTGTTGAGGCAGAAAGGTGCCTGTCCAGGCCCCCCTGGAGGAAGGATAACACTGACTCGACGCCACACCTCCGTGGGTCCTCCCCTCGAGAGGAACACCAGTTAACAAATATGCGCCATTTCAGGTCATACAGCCGCCTGGTGGAGGGAGCTCTTGCCTGTAGGAGAGTGTTTACCACTGATGGTGAAAGGTCTCTGAAGTCCTCTTGGTCGCGTCCAGGGACCATAGATGGAGGTTCCAGAGATCTGGGCGCGGGTGCCAAATTGTGCCCTTCCCCTGAGAGAGGAGGTCCTTCCTCAGGGGAATGCGCCAGGGAGGGGCTGATGCCAGGAGCACCAGGTCTGAGAACCAGGTTCTGTGGGGCCAGAAAGGAGCCACCAAGAGAATCTGTTCCCTGTCCTCCCTGACTTTGCACAGGGTCTGTGCGATGAGGCTCACTGGGGGAAACGCATACTTGAGCCGGTTCTTTGGCCAGCTGTGTGCCAGTGCGTCTATCCCGAGGGGAGCCTCGGATAGCCCGTACCACAACTGGCAGTGGGTGGATTCCGGTGAGGCAAAGAGATCTACTTGTGCCTGGCCGCCTGGGGGTGGAGCCTCCACTCGCCTCCGAGCGAAACTTGGCGTGACAGAGAATCGGCCACACGGTTGGCTTCGCCCGGAATGTGAGTGGCCCGAAGAGACCTGAGTCTGTGTTGGCTCCATAACCAGAGATGGCGGGAGAGTCGTGACATGCGAAAGGAGCGTACACCGCCCTGGTGGTTGATGTAGGCTACAGTCACTGTGTTGTCTGACCGGACCAACACGTGGTTGCCCTGAACCAAAGGTCGGAACCTCTTCAGGGCCAAGAGCACCGCCAACAACTCTAGGCAGTTGATGTGCCAAAGCAGTCGGGGCCCGTCCAGACCCCGGAAGCTGCTTGCCCGTTGCAAACGGCGCCCCAGCCTGTCTTGGAGGCATCTGTGGTGACAACGATGCGTCTGGACACTTGTTCCAAGGGTACTCCTTACCGTAGGAACGCAAGGTCCGTCCAAGGGCTGAGAGTTTTGCGACACGACGGTGTGATGCCCACACGGAGCGTGCCTCTGCGCCATGCCCATCTCGGGACTCGAGTATGTAGCCAGTGTTGCAGTGGTCTCATGTGCATCAAACCCAGCTGCGTGACCGCGGCTGCGGATGCCATGTGCCCTAGAAGCCTCTGAACCTGTTTTAGGGGGACCACAGACCTGCATCTGAGTGTCGCCGCACACCTCAGCACTGACTGTGCACGTTCCGGGAGAGACGTGCCGACATACTGATTGAGTCCAGTTCCACACCGAGAAAAGAGATCCTCTGCACTGGGGAGAGTTTGCTCTTTTCCCAGTTGACCCGGAGTCCCAACTGAGCCAAGTGGTTGAGAACCACCTCCCTGTGCGTGCACACTAACTCCAACGAGTGAGCTAGGATTAGCCAGTCGTCGAGATAGTTGCAGACGCGGATGCCCATTTCCCTGAGAGGGGTTAGGGCAGCCTCCGCTATCTTCGTAAAGATGAGGGGAGACAGGGAGAGGCCGAAGGGAAGAACTCTGTACTGATACGCCCGTCCTTCGAAGGCAAACCGCAGGAACGGCCTGTGTCTTGGAAGAATCGAGACATGAAAGTATGCGTCCTTTAAGTCTATCGCCACAAACCAATCCTGAGCCCTGACGCACGTGAAAAGGTGCTTGAGGGTTAGCATTTTGAACGGGCGCTTGTGTAGGGTCCGATTCAAAATCCTCAGGTCCAGAATTGGCCTGAGCCCACCACCCTTCTTGGGTACAATGAAGTAGGGGCTGTAAAACCCTTTCCTCATCTCGGCTGAGGGGACAGTTTCTATCGCACCCTTCGCCAGAAGGACTGCGATCTCCGCACGAAGAACCGTGGCGCTGCTGCCTCGCACTGAGGTAGCTAACACACCCCGGAACTTGGGCGGACGTCGTGCAAACTGGATAGCGTAGCCGAGTCGGATGGTCCTGAGGAGCCAGCGGGAAAGGTTGGGGATATTCAGCCAACCCGAAATATTCTCCGCTAGGGGTCTCAAGGGAGTTACACCCGATGCACCAGGGATGGGGGTCGTGTGGCTGGGAGGGCAGTGCGTGGCCGGAGATAAGAAGCCCCGGGACCCACTGGCTGCCACACCCAGCAAATTTGTGCCATGAGAGCTGACCAGAGGATTCCCCCGAGAGGGGAAATCGTCCGAACAAGCTCGATGTTTCAGGACATGGGGGAACACAGTGGGTGTGTGACCGCATGTCCTGGATGGAGGACACAGCACCCGACCGTCGAGCAGAGGGTCGGAAGTGCTGTGTGTAACGCCCAGAGAAGGAAGAAATTGCTCTTTTATTGACCATGTGGTGGCCGTCTGCCCGGGGGCAGACAGCCGGTTGGAAGCCGAATCCAGCGCTCGTCCCCTCATCGAGTGCGGATCCGGACAGGTCAGGCGATCCCTCCTCCCTGGGCGGCCCGTCTCAGGACCGCTTCGAAGCCTGGCGAGGGTTCTTAGTGGCCTGAGGACGAGCTGACGGTGCCACCTTCCTACGAGAGCTGGACCGCGGGGCGGGTGCAGCTGCAGGACCGGCAGGTCGCGGGTCCTGAGCTGCTCTCGTAGGCGGCCTCCCTCGGCGCGGAGCAGGCGGGGGTTGCTGCCTCGGCGGAGCTGGGCTGGAGCTCGCCACACGCCGAGGCAGGATGCTTTTTTTTTTTTTTTGCTTGATGGCCTCCGTCTGCTTCTTCACCGTGGAAAATTGTAGTGCAAATTCCTCCACGGTTTCGCCAAAGAGACCAGCCTGGGAAATGGGAGCGTCGAGAAAGCGAACCTTCTCGGCATCTCGCATCTCTGCCAGGTTTAGCCACAGGTGGCGCTCCTGGACCACCATAGTGGACATCGCCCTCCCCAGAGCCTGCGCCGTGACCTTCGTAGCTCGTAGAGCATAGTCAGTCGCCGAGCGCAGTTCCTGCACCAGCTCTGGGTCGGGAACACCCTCGTGCAGATCTTTTAAAACCTTGGCTTGGTAGACCTGCAGGATTGCCATGGCGTGCAGGGCGGACGCGGCTTGCCCAGAGGCCGAATAAGCCTTCGCTACGAGAGTAGACGAAAACTTACAGGCCCTGGACGGGAGTTTCGGTTGGCCCCTCCAGGAGGCGGCGTTTTGCGGGCACAAGTGCATCGCAATCGCTCTCTCCACCTGGGGGACCTCCGTGTACCCCCTCGCCGGACCGCCATCGAGGGTGGTGAGGGATGAGGAGTTGGCATACCGTGAACGAGCCGACAGAGGGGCTTTCCACGATCTCGTCAACTCCTCATGCACTTCCGGGAAGAACGGAACCGGGGAGGAGCGCGGCCGGGGGTCACGCCCCTTCCCCAGGAACCAATCATCCAGCCTAGAAGGCTCCGGGCCGGGCGGGGGAGCCCACGCGACCCCGATCTCTCTGGCTGCCCGCTGAAGTGCGGCGGCCATTTCGGCATCCGCCATCGACTGAGATCCGGCCGCCGGAGCGGCGAATTCAGCCGTGACGTCAACCTCTGACGGCTCGCGCTCTCCCTCCGATGCAGCAGCATCCTCCTTTTCCCCAGCAGGAGCGCCGAATAACAAATCCAACCCATACTGAGACGAGTTTTCAAAGTCATCCGGACACTCCATCGGTAAACACTCGGAGCGAGCGGTTTTTGGGGAAGCACCCGGCAAAACATCGCTCGATTCCTCTCGTTCATCCCCAGCGCCCGCCGCAGCCTCATACCCGGGGGTAGAAGGACCGGAGCGGGAAGCAGCTGGGGCGAGCCGCGGCTTCTTCGTAAAGAAACCGAGTCTCGAACGAAGCGTGCTTAATGGCAGTTCCTCGCAAGCTTGGCAACCACCATCAGCGAACGCTGCTTCCGCATGCCCACGCTCCAGGCATTGAACACAGCGATCGTGCCGATCGTTAGGGGAGAGGTAGAATCCGCAACCAGAAGGGCACAAACGGAAAGGCATAGTGAAACACACAAACCGTTTGTGCTAGCTCTTTTAGAGAAATTTGCTCTTTTTAGAGGAGAAGTTTCTCTTGAAGATCGCCGTCGACGCACCCAGGGGACTCTCGCACACCCAGCCGTGCTAGAGAGAAGGGAGAGACCGCTGTCTGTGCCGTAGATCCAACGACGAAGAGGTGAATGTTGCCGCTTCTCACGCAGAGACGCTGCATTCGGCTCCGAAAAACAGAACGAGTGAGCAGATGCACATGCTGCCCTATTTATACCCGGATGAACGGAGCGTGGCCAGCTATGCAAATCTGCACACCCAATTTTCATTGGCCTGTTTCTATACTGTCAGAGGTGTTTGGGCTCCCAAGAGCGACCCCTAGTGTCGTACACTACTCGACACAACTCGGAGTGTACGACAGATAGGGAAATGTGCCAAAAAGTTTAGCAAACTATTATTTTTCAGTTTATTCAACATCTATCAGAGATGTTAAATTAACAGTAATTTTTTTTTTTTTTTTTTTTTTTTTTTTTTTTTTTTTTTTTTTTTTTTACAACTACACTAAAGTTAAGAGTTTAGGGAACTTGAAAAATAGATTCAACCATAATCAAATATTTTAATGTCAAACATACGCCCTCTAGTGGCGTTTTTTTATGAAAAATTGACGTCATCGCTGAACATGCACTCAGACGTGTTTCAAACAGATGCACAGAAGTTCGCGCTCTCAGGGCGAATTATTTGGATGGCTACAAACATATGCAAGTATTCAGCTGTTTCAAATAATGTTGCCGTCTATTTATAGTTGGTATCAGCTACACTCACACCATCCACCCACGTTAGGTTTTCCAGTTAATGTGTACAGTTTTTCAGAATATTTAGAATAGAGCTACCAGTTAAAAGTATCTAAATTTCTCTAACGTTAGGATATTAAATGATGCAGCACACATGAACATTTTTAATCATATTAAGTCGTGTATTTTTTTCTATACGTGAAGTCAGCTGCAGGTTATCTGGTGAAAGTGCGTGTTCTATCTTTTTTTCTTTGTGTTATGGATAGTTTTCTTCGTTTTGATGCATAAAAGTAGTCTGAACTTAACAGGCCTGTCCGGTCTATCTGTCCACGCTGTTCCTGTAATTTCAGTTCCCAAGGTGAGACACGAACATTTTTGTAACACAATCCTTACACGAACATAGATTTTGTTTAATGAAAATTGCCCCGTTGACGTTAAATGTTTACGTAAATCTGAAGTTAAAGGTTATTTCATTGGCATTATGTTTTTAGGATTGTCACTGCAAGTTGAAATTCTTTTTTTTTTTTTTTTTTAAGTGATAGATAAGGTTGTCTTTTGTTTGGATGCATACTTTTTGGGAATTTTAAATGATTCAGCGCACATGCAGTCTGTATGTTAGGCCTTTCTGTTTTTTGTTTTTTTAAGTTGTGTTTTTTCTATACGTAAAGTAAGCTGCAGGTTATTTGATGAAAATACGTGTTAAATCTATTTTCTTAGTGTTACGGGTAGTTTTCTTCGATTCGGTGCATAAAAGTCGTCTGAAACTAATAGGCCTGTCGAGTCCACGTTGTTCCCGCAAATCCAGGTCCTAAGGTGAGACAAGAACGTTCTTGTAAATATAATCTTATTAGACTAACATTAAAAAAGTGGTAATGAAAATTGCCTCACTGATGTAAGTTTTGTAAATTTGAAGTTAAATGTTATTTGAATTTGAATTAGCCCTATATGTTTTAGGATTGTCACTGTTGGATAAAAAAAAAAGGATATTAAATGATGCAGTGCATATGCAGTCTTACAGTTTAGCCTTTCTGAAAATGTGTGTATTTTTGTATAGGTGGAGTCAGCTGCAGATCATTTGATGAAAATTCTTTTTCTTTATGTTATCATTTCTTCGACCTTTTGATGCATAAAAGTAGTTTGAAGTTCACAGGCCTATTGAGTCCACGTTGTTCCTATTGCAGTTCCTAAGGTGAGACACACATTGTTGCAAATATAATTCTATTACAAAATATAAAAATTTGTAACAAAAAAAAAAAAAAAAGTGCTTCTGAATTAAATGTTCATTTATTGCATCTGAAGTTTAGGTTTCATTTCAATTATTATTATTATTATTTTTTTTTTTTTTTAGGATCTCTGCCGAGCAAGTTGAAAGTTACAGTTACAAAAATTTGGACAACTTCCAGGTAAATTTGCCTAAGACTTTTGTTTGGTGAACTAGAGGGATGGCTTGGGACTGTAAGCTGTGTACAGCCTCATTTCAATCCAGAACACACTTGCTCACACACATTCGATTGCAGCATAGTCATAATTCAAAAGTTAGTCCATCACCAGTGAAAGAGATCCTTGGACGCTGGCCAGCTCTACGTTTGGAATCACAGGTATAATTAACTCTAATTGTGTGTTTAAAAAATGTAATATTTTCAGTCGGTTTGTGACGTGCTTTTCTTGTCTTATGTTTCAGGTATGTGCTGAATTTCAGCGCATTACCAACCAAAATTTGACAAACACATTTTATGCAGAGCTAGACTGCCACAGTTTTCGCCTGATGACTTTATATCGACAGAGAGCAGCGAAGACTGGAAAAACTGCTGATGCACTTGCTGAATTTCTTCGGGTTCATAATAAAGGTATTATCGTGGTATTATTGTTGTTTATTGCTTCAGCAGACATTGTTTTGACTGTATATACTGAATATTATCACTTGATCTAAATATATAAGTCTAACTATGACATGGATTTATCATGTACTAAGTGATGAGTAAACCTTTGTATTTAATTTAATTTACCTTTAATTTTTAACAGTGGTTCTCAAACCTGTCCTGGAGGACCCCCTGCCCTGTACATTTTGTATATCTCCCTAATCAGACGCACCCAATTTAGTTCTTGCAGTCTCTACAACGAGCTGATGAATGGAATCATGTGTGTAGATGAGGGAGACATACAAAATTTGCAGGGCAGGGGGTCCTCCAGGACAGGTTTGAGAACCGTTGACTTAGAATACATAAAAAAAAAAAACTTCTGATGTGTCTTTGTGTCCTTCTAAAAAGGGATTGTTCACCGAAAAATGAAAATTCTGTCATGAGTTACTTGCTCGTTGTTCCAAATCTGTATAACTTACTTTGATTGGATATACACAGAGGAAGACATTTGGAAGAATGCTGGTAGTCAGTGGGGTCCAATAATTGTTTGGTTATAAACATTCTTCCAAATATCTTTCTCTGTGTTCATCAGAACAAAGACATTTATACAGATTTGGAACAACTTAAAGGTGAGTAAATGATGACAATTTTTATTTTTGGGTGAAGTATCCCTTTAAGAGTCAGGGCTCTTACCGTGATCACTTGTTTTATCTATGCCTTGATCAACTTTTTGGCATTCATTCCGTGTCAAGTTAGCATTGTTTGGTTTTGTGCCGGCTAAAACGTGTGTGTTCCACTTTTAACATTGTTTTCAATGTGAACTTTAAGGATCAACATGATGTACACACAAAGCGAACAACAGTGTTCTGTGCACTTCCTGTGTATCTGAGAGAAGACACCTCAAATTTCTTTAAAACATGCACGGTAAGTCACCTTATTCTGCGTATTTCTTAGGATTATATTTCAGCATTTTTTTCACACTGGAAAGATAGCATTTGGTAATTGTGTTTCAATACTTTTTACATCCAGATTAAAGATGATTCAGAAGAGCCAGATGTTGATTCATCAGCTGCCCTTTTGACAGTCGTCCACGAACTCCCAGACATTGCTGTTGTCAGTACTCAAAACTTTGAGTTGCACTAAAGTAAAGATGAACAAAACACTAAATATATATTTTGATTTAAATTAATGTTTATTTATAATTTACAGGTACTCAAAGTAAGTAGCTATATGCTCACTGATGATATTTAAGTTTGCAAACTTAAAAAAATAGCGGCAATCAGTTGCCTCAATTTGTTTTGAGTTAGTAGAACTCATCCGGGTTTACAATGTATTGTTGTGCTATGATACTGTAATATTTACTATTAAATAGCCCAATTAGAGGAGTATGGAAAAGTTTATGAAAGTGTCCGCAATACAATATCAAAATGTATAAATGTGTATAGTATTTTTTTTATGTTACATTAATCAGTGTCTAGCACACCTTCTGGTACAAGTGTACCAGATCTACACTTGTGCTCTTATTATTTTAGTTATGCTGCCTTTAATGTAAATAACCTTGTGCAAACAATATACTTGCTCTTGTGAATTTATTTTGATGTCAATTACATTTGCTTACAAATTCCCACTGTATATAGCAGTATATGCATCAGTGTGTAAACAACAGCCACAGCAAGATTTGTGTCAGCTTATTTATAGCATCATAGGGTATGTGGAAAATTTGACTATAAATGCATGCATTGTGTGAGCTGTCTCACTTTAATACCACGTGGTTTGTATACATGTTGCAGCTGATTGGACTGACATTTCTGACACACCCACCAAACAAGAGAAAATGCATGTCATCCCCGTTCCACACCGTTTCCAGGAGACATGTCGTTCAACCCGGAAGCCGTAGCAATACGTTGGCCACCGGTTTGAGCATGAATGTGCCCCTGGTGACGATGTTTGGTAATTGGTCTGTGATGGTTGTGATTCCGTGACAGCTATTAGGTTTAAAAATAAAAATATTTTCAATTGTAAATGTTATGGGGGATTACAGTTTTTTACGATTGTTTACACTCTAAAATAAAAATTTCCACACAATTTGCAAAATTCTACTCCAAGGAGCAAAACACCGCCACAGATTTGCACAACATTACACACAATGTCTGCTTCACTCTTTTTGCAAAACATTGCACACAGTGATTTGTAAAACTCTACACACATTTCGACACCTTAGACACAGATAAGGATTGTGAGGTTACTTCCTTGTCATTACAAAGCCCCGGATTGCCAATGACCACACTAATGAACGAACTGGATAATCACATCCACAAGGTGTGGAAGCACACATGTGCTAATTTGAAAACACAGCACTCAGGTGTGCTATAAAAGGCAGCAGGTGAGTTCACCTGTATTCATCAAAAATGGAAGGAGCTAGAAGAAGAGTGAGAATGAGAGGGGGAAAGAGGAGAGCTCAAAGAGGAGAAGAAGGAGGTAGAGGAAGAGGAGAAGAAGGAGATAGAGGAAGATGCCTAGGTAGAGGAAGAGGAGAAGGAGGTAGAGGAAGAGGAGAAGAAGGAGATAGAGGAAGATGCCTAGGTAGAGGAAGAGGCCTAGGTAGAGGAAGAGGAGAAGGAGGTAGAGGAAGACTGGAGGAAGAGGCCTAGGTAGAGGAAGAAGTAGAGAAGGACTTGAAGAGTTGATAGGACCTGAACAAAGAAGACGAGGACCAAATTTGACTCAAGAAATCCGTGCAACACTTATTAACCACGTTATCAACCATGGACTGACACTGATGAAAGCTGGACAAAGAGTTCAACCAAATCTCAGCAGAAATACTGTTGCGTCAGTAATTCGGACATTTCATCGAGAAAACAGGTAAGCTAACCACACAGTACATTGAAACTTAAGCTTGCTGTACTTATCAGTATTGTTTACTGTGACATTTGACAGTAGGCTGCATGTGTATTTTTTTATATATACAGTATATTTTTCACATAGGATTGAGGGTCGAGGACACCAAGGTGGAAGGGGCCCTGTGTTCACCCGTGCACAAGAGGCCGCCATTGTGAACATGGTTATGGCCAATAATTGTATCAGGCTGCGAGAAATCCAAGCCAATATCATCAACGATGACCGTATTTTCAATAACATCCAACGAGTCTCTCTGTCAACATTAGCTCGATTCCTCAAGAAAAATCAAGTACACATGAAGCAACTGTATCGGGTACCATTTGACAGAAATTCAGAGAGAGTGAAACATCTGCGCACTGAGTATGTGGAGGTATGTATTGTTCATTTTACTGCTATGGTGTGGTATTGTGCACTGCTAAAAAAAATGTGCAATAGATATTGAATAGCATCCTATTGTCTTTTACTGTGTTTCAGAGAGTCTTGCAAATGGATGCAGAACAAATTCAGCATGAATTTATATATGTGGATGAGGCTGGATTTAACCTTGCAAAAACACAAAGACGAGGGAGAAATGTAATTGGACACAGGGCAATCACCAATGTGCCAGGGCAGCGAGGGGGTAACATCACCCTCTGCGCTGCTATCACACAAAATGGGGTCCTCCACCACCATGCAAATCTGGGACCCTATAATGCAAATCTAATACTTGCATTTCTTGACAGATTGCACAAGATTGTCACAGCATTAAACCAAGTGGACCAGATGCGGTACATTGTCGTTTGGGACAATGTCTCATTCCATCTGGCTGCTCTGGTCCAGAATTGGTTCCATGATCACCCTGAATTTGAAGACTTATACCTTTCCCCCATACTCCCCCTTCCTGAATCCAATCGAAGAGTTTTTTTCAGCATGGCGGTGGAAGGTATACGACCTGCGGCCCTATGACCGTTTGCCCCTCATTCAGGCCATGGAGCAGGCATGTGATCAAATCGAAGCAGCTTCTGTGCAGGGGTGGATTCGTCACTCAAGGCGATTCTTCCAACGGTGCCTTGCCAATGAAGACATAGCCTGTGATGTGGATGAAATCTTATGGCCTGATCCAGCCAGACGGAGAGATGAGGAATAGTTACAGTATTTGTGTTGCTTTTTTTTTCAGAGTCAAACTGTATGTACTTCATGCAGTAATTTTTATTTGTCTACAGATTTTATTTGTTTCATTGATTTCATTGTTGGTTGATTACTGTAACTGATTATGGTAAGAAATACTGTATTTCTTGAACTGAAATAAATACTTGAAATATTCAGTCTGCAGCATCAGTGTTGTGCAGTGCTTGGTAAGTTTATAGTAGGCCTATTTGTGTACATTCTCCCTATATCTCAAACTAATCATGAAGAATGTTGTGGGTTTGTCACTATTTTGTTTTGTCATTGAAATGATCCCTTACATAACAATGTCTGCCCAAAAATCTAGCACATGCTATTTCCTAAAATTAGTTTTTTTTACAAATGTGTTTTTTATTTATCACAGCAGTGTGAAAAAGTTAAATGAAAAAAAAGTTAAATGAATGTGTTGGTTAAATGAAAACTAATAGCATTTTCACAAATATGTGTATATGTTTTGACTGAAATGTGTCATTTTGCAAACAATCTAGGAATTCTGAAAATCGAGTGTGGTGTTTGGATAATTGTGAATATATTTTGAAAAAAAGAACCCGGTTTTCAAAATTGTGTGTAAACAATTGAAAAAAAACTGTAATAATAGAATGTATAAGCAAAATTGTATTTTATTATTAGTATATCAAATCTGTGGCACTTATTGTCTTCTCACTTCATCAAAAACAGTGTGTTCACAGAGAAGCAATAAAATTGATTTTTTTTTTTTTTTTTTTTTTTCTATGATGATGATGAAATAGAGCTTGTTTTAGGAAAAGCAACACTTAGTATCTCATATCAAAGCTAGGTTGTATTTCAGTGACACTTGCATGTTTCATAAGATTTCAAGGTTGTGTCTCCACTTTTTGTCAATACCGTCTGTACTGTATAGAGTTTTTTTTTGTTTTTTTTTTTAGCTGTGCTTTGATTTATTTAAGAGGTTCGATTGTGACATCTAGTGGTGAAAAATGTTATTGCACTATTCTTTCATTATTAATGATTACATTAAGAAGAATATACAATGCTTTAATAAGATCTACAACTGATTATGGAAGCATTGTTTATTCTTCTGCAGCAGCATCACAGATCAAAAAGATTGAAAGAATACAATCACAGGCTTTAAGAATTTGCTGTGGAGCTTTTAGAACTTCTCCAGTAGCAGCTTTACAGGTGGAGATGGGAGAGGTGCCTATGGTAATTAGGTGGCAACAACTGAAAATGGTTTATTGGGTTTTAGTAAAAGGACAGAAGAGTAGTCACCCTCTAAAAGAAGTCCTTAAAAATTGCGGGCAATACGAATATTCACATGTGGCCAGTTTTGGGCGGGAGGCAAATGATGAAGCAAAAAAGATTGGAATTAATGATTACGAAATTAGTCCAACAGTAGCAATATCAGCTATAGCTCACTGGTTTTTCCAGATGCCATTAGCTCATTTGCAATTACTGGAAGAAATGAATAATCATCAAAGAAGGATTTCAAAAGATTTGTTTAGATCAGGAGTATCAGCACTGTACTCAAATATATACTGATGGTTCAAAAGATCCAGAATCTGGGAATACAGCTGCAGCAGTAGTTATTCAAGAACTGGACTGTAAAATAAGTAAAAGATCATCTAACGACTTCCGGTTATGTCGGGTTGCTGAACGGTCGTGCTTTTTAACGCTCTCTTTTGATCATCATATTTACCCAGTGGCAATCGGACTGGAAACACACCATCAAGGCCAAAAACAATGATACTGAAATTTCTCAACTATGCCGACAAAGTCAGAGTACTGAGAGCAGCTCGGGAAAAAGGGACAGTGATGTTCCAGAACCACCACATCATGTTTTTTCCTGACCTGTCGCCTGAGGTGCTGAAACAACGAAAGCGATTTGACGACGTGAAGCGAGAACTTTGGAGGAGGAAGATTAAGTACGGAATGATTTTCCCCGCCGGACTTCTAGTCCACTACAGAGACCGTCGTCATTTCTTCAACTCTCCTGAAGAAGCTGACAAATTCATCCCAGGCTTGCAAAAGGAGTTTGGAGAAGCGGAGCACGTTACGGAGTGTGTGCTAAAGTTTTTTATTGCCTCTTTACGTTTTCTAATTTCTTAATCTCACTACAGTGTAAACTGGTAAGGGTGGTAATTTTGGATTTCATAATCCACAAGCCTGGCTCTATGCTGATAGGCTTTAATGTAAATTTATTTTCTCCTGTGGTAAATTTGTTTTCTTGGGATGGATGGCATGGATGTTCGCCATGCACTTTTTTCTGTGGTAGTGCGTGTGCTGGGGAGTTATGTGGTTTGGATGTTTTTTATTTGTTTGTTTGTTTGTTTGTCCCCCCCCTCATCTTCCCCCTCTTTTACTACCATTGCTATGTATGTATATATACTTCTATTTTGTGGTACATTTTTGTTCAATCCAAAATTTATACATGGTGCTCAATGGATCAGGTCTCTGTATTATTTGGATTAACAATATTTGTTGATTAGACTATTCAATTTTCTTGCAAATGTCAGCAGATTCTAGTTTTATACTGACATTGTGGAATGTTCGGGGGCTCTGTAATCTAATTAAATTGAAGCAAGTGATAAATAGAGTTAATTATCTCCATTCTAAAATATTGTTCCTGCAAGAAACACATTTATTGCCAGACGAAGTCATTAAACTACGTAGAAGATGGCCAGGCTGGGTTATAGCCGCATCCTTTGGTTCACATTCAAGAGGGGTAGCTGTGCTGATTCATAAATCTGTACCATTTCAGGTATTAAAAACTATCCGTGATCCATCCGGTAGATATGTTATTGTCACTGGTAGGATGCTTAATGAATATTGTAATCTTGTGAATGTTTACGTCCAAACAGAGATGAACCAACATTTTTTTCATAATCTCTTCTTAATTTTGTCCTCTCTTCAAGATAAATTAACAGTTGATGGCGATTTAAATCGCACCTTAGATCCTAATTTGGACCGTTCCACTGGTATGGACGCTTCACATTCACGGAGTGGGAATATAATTGATCAATACATAAAGGACCTTAATTAAACTGATATTTGGAGGTTTCAAAATCCAACAAAGAAAGAATTTTTGTGCTACTCTTCATCTTTCCATACTTACTCCAGAATAGACTATTTTCTTATTTCAAAAGACCTGATTGATTGTATATCTAATTGTAAATATATGGTTATATCTGATCATGCATCATTATCGCTGATATATACAATTAAAACTCAATTTAGATGGCGTCTAAACATAAAATGGTTACAGAACCTTGAATTTCTTGATTTTGTAGGAAACCAAATTGATTTATTTTTTGAGTGTAATACAAATCAGACCTCCGCTTCAATAAGGCATTTAAAGCCTATATTAGAGGGCAAATGATCAGCTTCACTAGTTCTAAAACCAACACATCTACCCTTAAAATGATAGAATTAGAACAAAATATCAAAGCCTCAGAAGAAGAATTTCTCAGAAAAGATACTCCTGAACTTAGACAGGAACTTTTGTTACTTAAAGCAGAATTGAATGACATCTCCACTGATAAAGCTGCAGGTAATATAACTAGACTTAAACAAACATATTATGACCAAGGAGAAAAGCCTGGAAGATTCGTATGTGGAAGTTGTAGATGGACAAAACACTGTGATCCCAAGTGAAATTAATAAGGCATTTAAAAACTATTATGAAGCTCTTTATAAATCATCACCCCCAGGGAATACTCATCTCTATAAAACATTTTTGGAAGAGACTCTATCAGAGGAAGACTTTAAAGCATTGGATCAACCAACTGAAGAAGCAGACTTGACAGCACCTGTTAGTTGTACAAGTAGTGGGAAAGCACCAGGCCCCGATGGTCTGCCTATAGGCATCTATAAGATCTTTCATGACAAACTGATAACCCCAATGATTGAGATGTTAAATGAATCATTCAATAATGAAGAACTGCCTTTCTCCATGCGTTCTGCCCTCATAACTTTAATTCTTAAACCAGGGAAAGACCTTATGAAATGTGGTTCTTACAGGCCCATTAGTTTTTTAATTCAGACACTAAGATAATTGCTAAAGTCATTGTTTTGACATCTAAGTGTTTATGTATATGTACATATATCTATATATTTATTTTACATTTTAAATGTACCCTCCCCCCTTTTTTCTTTTCTTTTCTCTTCTCTGATTATTTTATCATTTTTCTCTTTTCATGTTTGAAAAAAAAGAACTTATAACTTCTTATCTGTTTATTCCTCAGAATCGATTGCATTTCATTTGGCTATAAGAGGTTCGTGTAAATCAAGTTGTTATTTTCTTTGATTCTTTATCGAGCCTTGTTAGTTTAAAAAATGGAAAATCTTAATCGAGACAGGACATTCTAATAGAAATCTTCCAGACTCTGTACAGAATCCAACACCTGGGAGTTAAAGTCTTCTTTTTATGGATTCCTGCACATGTGGGAATTGTGGAAAATGAAATAGCGGATGAGTTGGCAAAGAAAGCTTTACAGTATTCTACAGTAAATGTTAATGTCTCTTTGGGGAAATTTGAAATGAAGGGGTTAATTAAAAAGATGGTAAAGAAAAGATGGCAAGAGATGTGGACACAGGAAGAAAAGGGAAGACATCTGTATGAAATAAATAGCGAGGTAGGAAGTGTGAGACAGGTTTGTGGCAAAAAAAGGGATGACGCAATAATATCATGACTTCGTATTGGGCACACTGCATTGAATCAATCGCTTTTTAATATTGCTAAACATGATACAATTGTGCAGTATATGTGGAATTTCAGAAACAGTCGGACATGTACTTCTCAAATGTACTGGTGATAATGAAGAAAGATCTCAGCTTATGGAAGAAATAAAAAAAACTTTAAAGAGCTTGCTAGAAGGTAATTTAACAGTGACTAAAGCATTATAAGAGTACCTAAAGAAAACTCATGTAATTAGACGACTTTAGTTATTTATTTTTTTGTATTTATTTATTTATTTATTGTTTATTTTGTTTTCCTTCAATCAATGCTTCACACTCCACCAGGGCAGAATACCCTCAGACATTCATTAAAATGTAATAAAATCAGGGGATATCAGGGGCAGCTGTCACTCTGACAGACCCCCTTGCCACAATCCACCTCTGCACAGTACATCAATGTTAGAAAGGCTCTGGTAAGATTTATAGTCGTAGAATATTTTAAATCCTAGTGTTTATATTTTCTGTGTCACAATCATGACATGTCAACATCATCTTCCAATTTATGAGGAAATCGTTTGAAATTTTTAGATTATTTTATTGTCATTTTTTATTACGTTAAATGTAAAACAGTGTTTAATTTTTCTAAAAATGTATAAATACTAAATACACAGCATATATGGCATTTGTAGATTGGTAGTCATCACTTCTAGCAGAGTTAGGTTTGAGGGAACATACAATTCAGGGAACACAAAACACTGGATAAAACATATCTATACATAATACAGTTTGTTTGTATTCTGATTATATGTGTTCTGATCATTTTTGGATCATTTATTAAGGTGTTCAAATGTCAATATTAAGAATGTAAATGGATAGCGGAAACTGTTATTGTCACGTTACGCTGTTTTAGGCAACACACAGGAGACATGGAGTAAAAGTAAACAGTCTTTAATGTATAAACACAGGGGATACTCCACAACAGAGGCTTGAACAAACACACGTAGACCTGACAAATGAACAGACAGGAACTAAAATGGGGCAATGGGGTAATCAGGGGAACATGGGTGCACAGTATAATTAATTAGACTAAACAAGGACAGGAACATGACCATATACGGGCAAACAGAAACCGGGGTGGAAACACAACACGACAAGTCCATATCCCTCACAGTTATATAACTGTTTTTAAAAGTGACCTTGTTACCATAGCAGATGTCAGCGCAGCAGACATACTGTTCTGAGATCAGAGAAAACAGATCATTTGTGTTATAACAAAATACTTAAACGTGAATCTTGAAGAAAAGCGCTATAAAAAAAAAAAACATACTGTTTGTTGTATTTGTTTTAATACAGTAATTAATTGATTTTGACTACAAATTCAGGTGTTCACAACTTTTATTCTGTACTGTACTAATGACCTTTTTTCGGTTTGTATGTGCGTGTGTGTGTACCTGGTTTTTATCACATTATGGGGACCAAATGTCCCCACAAAGATAGTAATACCAGTAAATTTTGACCTTGTGAGGACATTTTTTTGGTCCCCATGAGGAAACAGGCTTATAAATCATGCAGAATATTTAGTATAAGATCTATTACGCCTATGTAATGTCCCCATAAAACATGGAAACACAATGTGTGTGTGTGTGTGTGATCTTTTCAATTGTTCCCATTCAAATATTTTCTATATTAAAGATTACTATACCCTATAATAATGTAAATGTTCATTAAGATTGTTGCACATTTTGTACATCCAACACAAGAACAATTAATATAAATTGTATTTTATCTTTGTGCACAAAGTTTGTTTATTATATGTTAATTGTTCTTAAAGTGTATCTAGATGAAAACCGTTACAAATTCATTTTATGGTATTTGTGGCTGAGGTGGGATTCTAACTTCTAATTGTGTGTATTTTATTCAGCCTGCCTCCCTAAAATTTCAGGGGAATTTCCTCAAGGGAGGCAGTGCCTCCTCAAAATATTTGATGAGGAACAAAAAACGGTTGTTCAAAAATAAAACAACACTAATATTACATTATTTAACATTAAATTATGTATATATCTAAAAAAAAACAAACAAACAAACAAAAAAAAACATCATACAACAACAACACCAGCAGGTAAAGTTGCATCAGGAGTCTAGGAGTCTCTCTGGACTCCCCTGAGCGCACTGAGTTTTAACAGACCCCCTAAAGCAGGGGTTCTCAACTCTGGCCCAGGAGATCCATTTTCCTGCAGAGTTTAGCTCCAACCTTGATCAAACTCACCTGCCTGTAACTTTCTAGTGATTCTAAAGACCTTGATTAACTTGTTCAGGGCTGAACTCTGTTTTTGTAACATGAGAAATATGATTTTCAAAAGATAAGTTGCTGTCTAATATAACACCCAGACTTTTGACTGCAGTGGAAGTAACAGTACATCCGTCTAGTTGTAGATTGTGAGCCAAGAGATTCTGTGTACTGTTTTTTAGTCCAAAAAATCTTATCTGAATTTAATAGCAGAAAATCTTTTACATTTTTAACACACTCTATTAACTTCGATAATTTAGAAGTTTCATTTGGTCTTGTTGAGATATATAGTTGAGTATCATCAGCATAACAATGGTGTCACACCCCTGTGGACTGTTTCTGTGGTTTTTCCCAATGTATGCCCTTATTTGGTCTTTCCTGTTCCGTCTTCAATTATTACGTCATTGTTTAATCGTTCACACCTGTCCTCGTCTGATTAGTCTGTGTACATAAGTTTGGTTCTGTTCCCCATTGGTTTGTTGGTTATTGTAAGTCACTCCATATATTTCAAAGTCTTTTTGTGTCGTTTTGCATGTGGATTCCCTACTGTTCCTGTTCGTTTCTGCTCCGCTGTATGGATTACAAAAATAAACTGTGTGTTCCTGATTTCCTCATCCCTACTCCTCATTCCTGCAAATGACCCCATGACAAATGGAAACTAATCCTGTGTTTTCTAATAATATTACAAAGGGGCAGCATGTATACTGAAAATAGTAGAGGACCTAGGACCTACACTGTCACACTGTCAAAACCTTTGAAAATGTTCACACATAACTTACAGCTGAACATAATCACATGACATCAGAGTTAAAAATACAACAAAACACAGTTGTTTGAACCAGTGGCCATTAGGCTGTGTGGTCAGCAAGGTGTTTCCCATCACGCCTTGGGTCAGCGCAGTCAGAGGAAAGAAACTACGTCCGACCGCGCCATCTGACATGGCGGTTCTGCACAGTATTTGCTAATTTCAAACAAGTCTTTTCTTTCTCTCTCTCTCACCTGACCGTGCTGACTGAAGGCAAGATGGTGATACAGTGTCAGTTGCTGATCTAACACCCCTGGTGAAAAAAACATGTTTTGGTTGTTGGTTTAAGCTGGTCCTTTGCTGGTTTATGCTGGTCATGTTGCTGGTCAAGGACCAGCATAAACCAGCTAGGGACCAGCTTAAAACCAGCACCAAAACATACCTAGCCAGCATCCCAGCATCAAAACATGCCTACCAGGATATGCCGTTTTTTTCACCAGGGACAAATGAATGCTCTCCAGATACCACACATACGTCTGCAAGATGCTCCTTGATGTTTTGTTCTCTTCAAAATGTTTGATTTAAACTCTATGATGTTTTCATGAGTGTTTCCACACACTCTGAAAGTGCATTGTCTATGTTGTTGTCATGTGTACAATAATATACATGGATAAGCTATTTATAATAAACATTGCAATATTCTACAAATAATAATACTACTAATAAAAATAATAATGAATAAACAAAAAATAAGAATGGCAATTTCATTTCATGATGGCTTCGGATGGTCTTTCTCGCAACAAGCGGTTTTCTGCTCGGAGAGTACACCTTCAACATTATTGATCGTGAGGGTAATAGTCAACCCAATCTGGCAACCCTGGGAAGCACTCTTGTGTGTTTTCCCACATGTGGGAAGTCACTTGAAATCGGACACTTTCTTCAGCGCGAAGGACGCTAGACGATGGATTGAGGAAAGAATATATTTGTTCTGTACACAGAACACAGAGAAAAACGTTGCGCAGATCTAGTGTCCGAATAGCGCGGCAATAAAAACGAAAAATAAAGTTTAACTCGCGGAACTTTGCATTGCTCTCCTCCAGTGAGCATCAGCTTGAACAAGAACCTGCGGCTTTCAGCACCCACTTGACTCCGGTAATGACACAAACGGCTTTTTTCTCCTAGTGATGATACGGTGTTGACAGGTCGAATTGAGACTGTATGAGACTGCAGAATCTAGAATAGATGTGTACGCATTTTATCCTCGGTATTGTGTAATTGTCTTTCTCCTTAGTGACCCAAAAGTGTTTGCGATAAAAACAGGTTCTGTCTTCTCTGTTGTCATTGTGCATGTGTAATAAATAATAGATTCAACAGAAATAATTGTATTTGTCTCCTGTTGAAATGTCACAGATTTTCGACGTTTGTCTACATTTTACGAACTGAGAAGGTATTTGTAGAGGAGATGAATTAGGGATCTATTATGTTGGCCATTATATTCTTGTCGCACCAGTGCTAGTCGTTTAAGATACAGTATAGTTTTGGACGACAGTGAGGGGTGCAGAGATGTCAACTTTTTTTTAAATACATAGTTTTGCACATACATTATATATATATATATGTGTGTGTGTGTGTGTGTGTGTAAAAGACAAAACCAACTTTAGTTTAACTTTGATCATTATTGCAGGTTAACTAACAACAGCAAAATAAATGTAACATGTAATGCTATGCAATACACACGATATAGGATGTTTCTACCCGTGACATGACTAAGTGGGGTGATCTATCATCATTGCTGGTGAACCTGTCTTCTCTGAGAAGTCATTGTGAGGATGATGACTATTTGTGTCATTTTGCTTTAGTGTGAAACAGAATGCCGCAACAAAAATATGAAACTTCTCATGTAAGTTGCAGTCAAATGAAAAAAGACAAATATTAGAGACAGATGTGGGAACAGAGAGAAAAGGAGGTTTGCAGAGCAGTGAGGTTTGCTGTTTTTGTTTTTTTTCATGCTCCCCATTATCCAGTAGATTTACAGTAATCTGAGTTGCATAGCAGCCACATGAGCTCACAGTGCTGTCCACACTTTGTGCCAAACTGTCAGTGTGCACTTGTATAATCAGAGAGACCAGATAGAGTGCTTTTTAATGACATTTTTAAACTGGACTCTGTTTGTTTTGTAAGAAGTAGACAGTGGTTACCATTTAAGTAGAAGTGGATTCGTCAAGCTTTTCTTTTGTTCGAGTTTTCTCCTCATAGAAACAATGTACCAACACTGCAGGAATGGAGAATAGAGCACTTTTTAATGACATTATCATCTTACAACATGCACTTTATAAGACTCCTTGATGCACAAAGTTTTTTGCACCTTTAAAATTAAAATTGTTTTGAATAAAAAGTTTTAATTACCCCCTTTATTTTTTCATTATTATGTATTTCATTATATTTAAATGTCGTAAGCTACTGTGTTAAACGTCAGAGAGAATCTGATTGGTTGGTGCAATTTTGTAGAAACAGTAGCATAAAATAAATAAAAACATACATACATACATACATTAATGAATCACGAAAACGAGGGTCATTTACAGAGTTTGAAATGAGCTTATCCAATTAAATAAAGTTACTGTGTGGAAGCCCACAGTTTTGAATGTGCAGAGTGAATATTATTTAAAAGGTTTCTGTTTTAGGTATGGTACAGTATGTTCATTGACTTTTTATGATACTTCTTAAATCTTATGCAGACTTGTGCTATGCTGCAAACAGGTCTGGTTTATTTATTTATTTATTTATTTATATTTATTTATTTATTTATTATAATTATACAGTATATAGAATTTTAGCAGGTGATATGGATCAGATTTGAACCAAATTCAAATTCTTCTTTATGTTTGATTTTCTCTTTCAGTGTTTTTTTTTTTTTTTTTTTTTTTTTTTTTTTTTTTTTAATTTATTATTTATTTGTATTATTTTCAGCATTGTACATTAATACTGAAGACATTCAAACTATGAATATGTTTTATATATGAGATTGTCCAAAGTAGCTACATTAACCTTAATGACAGTTTGGCACAGTTTGACCCCGAATGGCTTTGAGTTGTCAAGAGATAATTTCTTGCCTTCTTAATGTGCTTTAGACCAGTTAAGATGAGTTAGATCAGTTGTCTTATGCAGTACAGAGTCAATAGCCCTATTACCGCTACTCTTAGTACTGTACAAATTCATATTATGGCAAGAAACACTCAAGAAGAAATGAAGGTCAATCAGTCCAAAAAATCTAGAGAACTAGAGAATAAAAATCTGGAGAATGTATCTCCAGAGCCCTCCTGAGGACCGTCCCAGGAAAGGAAGACCCAGAGATACCGCTGATGTAGAGGATACGTTTGTTAGAATTACCAGCTTCAGAAACAGCTGACAGCCCACATAAATGCTTTTTGGTGTTCAAATGGCAGACAAATTTCAACATCCACTGTACAGAGGAAACCGTGTGAGTCAAGCCTTCATGGTTGAATTGCGGCAAAGAAACCATTACTTCAGAAGAACAACAAGCAGAAGAGACTTGCTTGGGCCAAGAAACACAAGGAATGGACGTTAGATCAGTGGAAAACTGTCCTTTCGTCTGATGAGTGCAAATTGGAGATTTTTGATTCTAACCGCCATGTCTTTGTTAGACGCAGAGAGGGTGAACAGCTGGTTCTTGAATGCGTGTTTTCCATTGTAAAACATGGAGGAGGAAGAGGTGTGATGGTGAAAGCGTGCTTTGCCGGTGACACTGTTGGTGAGTCAAAATTGAGGGCACACTTAACCAGCATGGCTAGCACAGCATTTTGGGATGATCCCACCTGGTTTGCACTTTAGTCGGGCTATCATTTGATTTCCAACAGGACAGTGACCCTAATCACACCTCTCGTTTCTGTACGAGCTATGTGTTCAAGAAGAAGAGCGATGGAGTGCTTCATCAGATCACCTGACTTCCGCAATCATGCAAAATCCAATTTACAAAAAGGGTCGTTCCAACCGCTTTGTTGCAATTGCAAGTGTTTCTGAGGAACTACACTGTTTCGTGGAAGAATTAAGTTTTATCATTACACTTTATTTGCTCTGTTTTATTTTGTCAAACCTTACCACGTATATGGAATAACCGTTTTTTAAAAAAGCAATAGGTGGTTCACAATGAATTTCACTGTAAACCATGATGGTTTTATGGGATGGTTTGGGCTGAGCTGGACCGGAGAATGAAGCAAAAGCCACCAACAAGTACTCAACACCTCTGGGAACTCCTTTAAGATTGTTGACTGAGAAAATGGCAAGAGTGTGCAAAGCTGTCTTCAAAGCAAAAGGTGGCTACTTTGAAGAACGGAAAATATAAAGCATATTGTGGGTTATTTAATGTTTTTATTAACTGCATAACTCCATATTTGTTCTGTCATCATTTCAATGTCCTCAGTATTAACATACGATGTTGAAAACACTAAAAAGAAAACCGAATAAGAAGGGGTGTCTGAACTTTTGACTGGTAGTGTATGTTTATAAACTATTTACAATAGTTTCCATTTACATTGTAGGACATTCTTATTCTTGAGAGAGTCCAACAGTACAGTTGAAGTGTAAAGATGACCAAATTATATATTAGAATTGTCTAAGTCTAATAAAACTGTTGGTCACAGCTACTCCTGTCCTTGAATTAATCTTCTTTTTGCCATTTTGCCAGTGAGTTGTGAATGGAGAACAAGGCAATGTATCTGACCACCACCAATGAAGACAGGGATAACAGCTCATTCTTTGAGGAGGGCTATGATGGAATGAATCTATCGAAACTCAACCTATGTGAAGAAGGTAAGGATCTTACACGCACGGCACATCAGCTCAGCATCTATCACAGAGCTAAATAAAAAAAGAAAAACACCATTTTCCATCTGATCAAGACAAGCCCTTTCTTTCATATTGTCTCTAAAGAACTTAAAATTGCCACTGTCACTCAAACTCTTAATGAACCTCAATCAGACCCTGCAATATTTGCTTGTTTCTGTTTCTTTATTTTGCTCTTTTCTTATTTCTCACCACAGTTTGAGAAAATGTAGTTGCCCCACAGCTGCAGTCTCACTTAGAAGAAAATAAACTCTTTTAATCAGGCACTTAGACTGCATGGCTCAGGGTAATCAATGACCTCCCGTCTGAGGAATTTTGGGTCACTTACTATTCTATTGCTTCATCTCAGCTCTTTATTTGACGCTCTCTCTCTCTCTCTCTCTCTCTCTCTTACAAAAAAGTCCCTTGGCAGTCTTGCCTGTCATGGTACTAGACTTTCCTGGATCATTGTTTAACTCTTGGAAAAACAATACTTCATCTCCATTTTGTCAATGCGGTTGTCAGCTCCCAGTTGTCAAACAGTACTTTCGGTCTCCCTCTTCCTTCTGCTGATGTTTATTGCTGTTCATCTATCTATGTACAATATTACACAGCGGGTCATTTGAGAATGTCAAAAGGCAAGAAAAATCTTGTCACAGCATTTACATATTATTGCTATTTTGTTGGTATGATTGCTTCTGTTGTCCTCATTTTTAAGTCACTTTGGATAAAACTGTCTGCTAAACGATTAAATGTAAATGTTGGTGTAAATATCGAAAGCAGAATTCATTATTTAAAACGCACACACAGGGTTATGCGATCATTGGTTGTTGCCGCTGCTATTGTACAAAAAAGAGCGTTGACCATGGGTTTAGGAATATACAGTGTGAAACATCAGCATATGGATACCCAGGATTCATTCCTGTAGGCTTATGCAGGAAAAAGTCTTGAAATTAAATTTCAGACTATTAATTGTTATTTTTATGTTGGTTTCCTGCTCATGCTATAGATTGTAAACTGACTGACGCTGTCATTGTTAGCATCATGCAGGGATCCCACAATGTATACAAATATTATGTGAAATTCCCGATTTTTTTTTTTTTTTTTTTAATTTCTTCTGTGGAAAAAAAAAAAAAAAAAAAGATAAATAGAAATAACAATCTGAAGAATCTGAAGAAGAATTTTTTTTTGAAGGGAACTTGTCGATAACATCATTCCTGCATGTCGTGTGATGATTATAACATCATGACAGAGAAGGGGAATTTGAGCTGGAGTCAGTGCAGTGTTACTGCATGAAGTGTGCATGGATTACTTTTACTCTATGTTCTACTTAAAATATGAAACTTAGATGTACTTTTGTTAAGAGATGGGCAATGCCACTTATTTTATTTTCAGTCAGATGCTGAAAGCCAATTATCACAGAGATCAATACCAATTCCGGTACCTCTAAACCAGAGATGTTTAACCGTCCTCCTGGAGACACACTGCCCTGTCTGCAACCTTAATCAAACCCACCTGAACCAGGTAGTCAAATTCTTCAGGGTTGCTTGAAAATAACAGGCAGGTGTGCTGAATTTGAACTTCTGCAAAACTGTTAAACAGTTAAAACCACTGGCTTATTTGCATTGTGGTCTTCAATGTTATTAGACAGGATGAAGAAAAGGGTGTAAAAAAACAAAAAAAGCAATACAAAAGAAAAAAAAATGAGGCAATATCTACTCAATTCTAATTCTAATATGACCTGACTCTTCAGTCTAGTTTGGATTAGTTTCAGTGTCGGTGCACTTCTATCTGTCTTGTGTCTTGTTTTTTTTGTTGTTTTGGCACATGGTGTCTGTCTGCATGTGTTCTTCTGTCCTCTGTGCTGTTGGAACACAAGGCTTTTGGTGGTGTTTGTTTGCATGTAAGCACATGTTTATTTGTTTTATGCCATATTTTTGTTGTGTCTCAATGGGCCTGTTTACACATGGTCACTTCATGCATTTTCTCTGATCGGATAGCTAAGGTGTAAATGCCCTCCGAAATGCTTTCGAGGCGCATTTAAATCCCATCGCTCAAACCACTTCAGGGCCCTCACGAAAAATTTATTCAAGTGTGCTATTAGGCCCCGAGGCGTACCGCACTGCCTTTTTTTGGTGACTTTTAAAAAAGAGCAGTGCGTTGCGGTTTTTTATGTTGCTAGGCAACCATCAAAATTCTGTCCATCTAATCAAAGGATTATAGTGCGAGCACTCTAAAATCTTTGGGTTTTTTTTCAACTTCCGGTGCTCAGAGCGCTCTGGGAAAAACAAGAGGGGCATCAAGCGGTTAAAACATGAGGCGCCCAGGTCGCATAACGTTCACTGCCAATAGAAAACAATTCAAAAAAGGCGCTTACTGCAAAAACGTGTTCTGTCTGATCGGGGCCTTAGTATACTTCTTTTAAACTAAAAATAGGAAAATATACTTTTAGTCTTTAGTACTTTTATGTACTTCTAGAAATATACTTACAATTACGTTTAAATATACTTGACTATCATGTGGCAAGCCACAGTAATATTGAGGACATTATGGACCTGGCGCTCCCCATGAGGTTTGATGCCCCTATTCTCTCTCCTTCTCCGCCATGGATGCCTGAACTGCCTGCTCCACTATGGCTCCCTGCTCCGCCATGGCCTCCCAAACTGTGTGCTCCACCATGGCTTCCCGAGCTCCCTGATCCGCCATGGCCTCCCGAACTGTGTGTGCCGCCATGGCTTCCTGAACTCCACCCTGTGTCTGCCCTGCACCAGCTTCCAGGGCGCCCACCCCCCCTCCTCCCCGGTGGATATGTTATGGCACGAGTCGCGCCTTCCGGGAGGGGGGGAGTAATGTCACACCCCTGTGGACTGTTTATGTTGGTTTCTCCCTCTTGTGCCCATATTTGGTTGTTCCTGTTTCCTGTCCTTGTTTAATCATCATTAGTTTACCTTGTTTCACCTGTGCCTTAATTAAGTTCATCATTATCACCTGTCTTTATAAGTTGCATTCTGTTCAGTGTTTGGTGTCCGGTGTTGTCAATGTATGCGTGGTTCTACCCTCCCGTTGTTGGATTTACCTGCTTTGGAGTTTTCCTGTGGATTATATTAAAGACTTTATCTTTGACCTTCATCTTCCTTCGCCCCTTCCTCGCACGATGCGTGACAATACCTGAGCATCAAACTATATTCATACACAGGTGCGGTTGTATTATTAGGTATTATTTTTTCAGATTTCTTTTATTAGACTGTATTGGATATAGGAATGTTCATTTCAGTTATTTTATTTCTCCTAACCGATAACCAACAACCGACGGTCGTTAAGCCATTATCAACCATTACCTGGCGAGAGTAGGCTATGTTAAATTACAAATAAATTACGTGCCTGTGACCCATTAAAAATATCTAAATTTGTTTTCCAGGGATATATTTTGTACACGCAAGAAGCAGCATAAACAACAGAACGTGAGGATTCACATGGTTACATCACGCACCTGCAGTGCTTCTGCAAACAGAGAATAATTAATAAATATGTTATATAATAAATAATGAATAAATTAACAAAACAAAAGAAAAAAATGAAACAAGTAGCAGCCTATATGCAGAATTTAATTCATTTTTGTGATGCGCTCTTCAGAAAACGGCATCCTGTTTGTATTACAAAAGTACACTTTGTTTTTATTGTGAATGTACACAAAAAAAAAAAAAAAAATCAAAAGAATTTTGAATAATGACTTACTCATATATGGCTACAAAAGGAGTATTGTAAGTTGTTTCTGCTTTCATAAGAGGGAAAAAGAATTAAGTGATCGTGCCGTGCCTCTGGCGCAGTTAAGCATTACTAACACACCAAATGCAGCCTGTTTATTGTCATAATAAAATACAATCAACCAAACATATTGAAAAACCATGCTATTTTACTTCCCCTCACTCCACAACAAATAAATTAAATTTAACGGAGAACTGTTAAATTGACAGAACTGAGAACAAAACAAGAATGAAAATATAAGCTAAGAAGCCAAACAATTTAATGTAAAATTTTGTACTTTTTGTACAAAATTAATACATTTTAACTTGCAGTGTACTAAAGGAACATGAAATTAATATATGCATATTTGAAAAGTAACTCATCTTTTTCTTACCATATATAAAATAATTTTAGATACCATTTTAATAATATGAATATGATTTAATTTGAAACTACAGAGAAACGGTGCTGTAATATGAGCAACAGCACGAACATGGACACTGCCTATAGGCTAATTCTGTCATGTGACACCATGACAAGTGTTTTTTTTTTTTTTTTTTTTTTATGTACTAATGTACTACTGTTATAGGCTATATAAAAAGTTACAGTCTAATATAACAGTGCTAATGCAACACACATCACTGTGGATGAGTAGCTGAGTATCTCTTCAGCAAGCTGATGTGCTAACTGCCAAAAATAAAGTTGCAGACGTTCAACACACAATTATCTTTATTAAAAGTAGTAAGATTAACTTATATTTCCAGTGCTGATGTCGCACTCTCCTGTTGTGGTCTTCGATCTTGAAATTAGCTGATAGTGAATAAAATGTAGCACATATCTGTTGCTTTTGTTAATGTGAACTTGAATTTCCACTGGAATTGAAGATGGGATTTTTATCTGTTTTGCGGGGAGACATTTATATGGCCAGTGGAATGTAAATGGAACCATTTTGACAAATCGCATGGAACTGGACAGGGGTGTTTTCTTGTCATGCCTATGGACTGTCTGTGTGTATTTTTCTCCCCATGTGCTCTCTGTGACCTAGTTTCTCCCTCCTGTTGATTAGTCATTTGGTTCAGGTGTGTCTCATCAATTACCCTCATATAGTCTCATATTTAAGGTGTTGTCTGCCCCATGTTTCTTTGTCTGGTGTTAAATGTCTATATGTGCTACGTGCATCACCTGCCTGCCTGCGTTACCCTGTGGATGTTTATTGAAGAGTGTTGTTTGCGATTATATTCCTCTCCTTTCTTATATTGTCTCCTCACCACACCCTGACAGTAACATGGGTGGGTCAGGGAGCCTGGGGGGCCTTGGGGGCCATGGCGGAGCAGACAGTTCATGAGGCCATGGCGGATCAGGGAGCTCAGGGGACCATGGTGGAGCACACAGTTCGGGAGGCCATGGCGGAGCACATGGTTCGGGAGGCCATGGCAGATCAGGAAGTTCGGGAGGCCATGGCAGAGCAGGCAGTTCAGGCATATGACAAGGGAGGAGCTTCGGAGGACTTGGGGAAGCGTGGGAAGAACAGAAGGAAAGAACCCTTTGGAGCTGTATGTGAGCGGTGCTGGCTGGCGGTGAGATGGGAGGAGGATTAGGATCCTCCACATCAACAAAAGACTCAGAATTACTTATAGAATCTGCTATGGGTCTACAGCAACTGTCAGGAGTCAGAAAGCAAAACAAACGATCATCATATAGTCCCATCCGGAAACAAGCGCTGATCATAAAATTGCTCCAACTCACCAGATGTAAGAGGCTCAGGAACTCCTCCACATACCGCTCCAAAGATCTTCCCCCCTGCCAGAACTCTAGGAGAAAGTCCTCAGCCCAGTTTATCTTTACGGTCCTGTCTTCTGTCACAGTATGTTGTAGGGAGAATGCAGGAGATGAAGGAAAATAAACTTCAATAGACTTTAATAAACTAAGTGATGGGGGAAAACAAACAAAGAAGGAGGCTAACACAAGAACAACTGAGTAACAAAGTAGACAGGATGATGAACTCATAGGAAACAGGAACTTAAATACACTTGATAATTAATAACAGGTGGAGGAGTAATCAGTATGTATTCGTTGTCAGGCCTCACGCACCGAACCGAGATGTCCGGTTTTAAAACCTTGCACAGTACTGAGTCGGCGTTGTTAAAAGTCTTTAATGATATTTTAATGACCACAGACGCAGGTCATACCATGGGATTAGTACTGCTAGATTTGAGTGCAGCTTTTGACTTTGTTGATCATAGGATTCTTCTATCCCGGCTCGAACACTCCATTGGCATTGCAGGCACAGTCTTGAAATGGTTTCAATCTTTCCTGTCTAATAGAACTTTCTCTGTTAGATTAGGTATCTTTTCATCCTCGTCGGCTCAGCTCACTTGTGGTGTGCCCCAGGGTTCGATCTTAGCACCATTGCTATTTTCTTTGTATATGCTGCCCCTGGGATCCATCATGAGTAAGTTTGGGATATCATACCATTGTTACGCAGACAATACACAACTCTACATACCAATAAAACGTAGTGATAACTCAGCATACAAAAGATTAGAAGCTTGTTTGCAAGAATCAAAACGTGGCTCACAAATAACTTTATGCTGCTTAACGAAGAGAAAACCCAAATCATTCAATATGGGCCAAATAAAGAGTTAAATGGCGATTCTGTTGATCTTGGCACACTTACTCCGTTTCTTACATCAGATGTCAAAGATCTTGGATTTCACTTGGACAATAGTCTTACATTAGAAAAGCAAGTTAATACAATAGTCACTACTGGTTTCTTTCATATTCGTCGATTAGCTAAAGTCAAACCTTTCTTGAGCAGGAAAAGTTTTGAAACCATTATCCACGATTTCATTTCCACTTGACTCGATTACTGTAACTCTTTGTATGCTGGGTTACCTCTCTCTTCTATTTCTCGCCTTCAGATGGTACAAAATGCGGCTGCCCGTCTACTCACTGGCAGCTGCAAACGAGATCATATCACACCTATCTTACGCTCTCTACATTGGTTGCCAGTACGCTATCGATTTGACTATAAAATCCTACTATTCGTGTATAAAGCTTTAAACAACCTAGCTCCGAGTTATCTCGCTTACTCAACACCTACAATCCGGTTAGGTCGCTTAGATCCCAAGACGGTCTTCTTTTGTGAATACCACAGTCTCGCTTGCAGTGCAGGGGTGACAGAGCCTTTGCTGTAGTTGGTCCTAAACTGTGGAACAATCTGCCATTCCCCATTAAAACTGCTTCCTCATTGCCGGCATTTAAATCTTTGGTAAAAACACATCTCTTCTCTTGTGCTTTTGATTGTTTGTAATGGGCATGTACTTTACTTGTTTTTTATGAGGTTTTTATTCTTTTGTAAACTTTGTACAGCACTTTGGCAACTAAGGTTGATTTGAAATGTGCTTTATAAATAAATTGAAATTGAAATTGAAAATTTGCACACACGTTTATTTAATTACTAATGGTAAAGCTGCAACAAGTCATATTTCCCTTGAAGGAAGTCCCAAGACCCATTTTTGTGACAACCTTGAGTGTCTACTACAAAGGCTGCATTATGTAACTGTAACTATATGAAGTTACAAATAACTTTCAAGCCTTTCTTTGCCCTGACAAGATGTGAATTGGAGTGTGTCAGTAATGATTTTTCTGTATTTTTGTGACTTTTGTCATGTCACATCTTCTCAGTTTTTGTGTTTGTGTATTTCAGATTTCATTCTTGGTTTTAACGCAAACTTACTGATAATCCAAACTGCACTACAATCTGTGTAATAGAGCAGTAGTTCCCAACCACGTACCTGGAATACCCCCTAACACTGCATATTTTGCATCTCTCCTTTGTCTGACACACCCTTTTCAGGTCTTGGAGTATCTACTAATGATCTGAATCAGGTGTGTTTGATTAAGGAGACATAGAAAACATGCAGTGTCGGGGGCCTCCAGGAACGTGGTTGGGAATAGAGTACAATATTTAAAATTACACAATAATTTAAATCTGTGTGTTTCCTTTCTCATCTCCCTGTTGATCCATTTTTATCTTCCATGGTAGGTTCAGCAAAGGGCAGGAGAAAAACTAATAATTGCTGTGGTCAATTGGATTCCTTCACTGCAATCAAATATGCCATTGTGTCCCTTTATATTCTGGTACTGCTCACCATATTTGGTCTCTGCATAGCAGGTAGGCATGTGTTGTTTTTCTCTCTCTTTGTCATTGTCTCTTTCTTGAACCTTGCACTTCTGTTGAGCCAAATTTCATTTACTGACGTCTGTCCAATTTATCTGACATATTTTGCTTTAACACAATTTTATACTTTATTTAAATCATTATTTAATCTAATCAGACTGACTAGATCTTTCTTAAATTAAATAAACAAAAATACAAGTTTTAGAATTATTTGGCAGGAAAAAAAACATGCTCTGTGTATTTATAGAATTGAAGGGTTTCCAAATTGCATGGATTATAATGGCACCACTAGTAATGTTAGTTAAGATGCTAGTCATCTTAATTACTGTTGTTTGTTATAGGCCTATTTCACAATGTGACGTCCGCGAGCCGGAAGTAGGGTAAACTCTTTTCCGGTAAAAGCGCTGCCAGAGCGGCAGAGACTAAAAATAGTAAATCTTGTAGCATATATATATATATATATATATGCACTAGACTTTAACATTGTCCGTCATTCTAATGGACAGGGTCGTAAAAATTCAGTCATAATCTATTATTACCCGTTTCGTATTTTAATTATTATAATGAATTAAATTGCTTTTATTTTTGTTCACATTTTCATTTTTAATCATGAACTTACATGACGACAGCACAGTGTTTAAAAAAAAAAAAAAAAAAATACACAAGGGCTGACCAAAAAAAAAAAAAAAAAAAAAAAAAAAAAAACGATTTCTCCATTTTAATAGATTCACATTTTGATGAACCAGTATTGATTCTTAAATCCCAACTGATCTTTTGTTCTATGCTGTTTTCAGATGATGAATGAACAGTGTGCCTTCCTTCCAGTAAATAGCATTAGGCTAGGCTTTGTGTTATTTGTTGTCTCACATTTCAAATTCTGTCCATTTCATTAGGAAATTCAAGCAGTAAATACCGTTTTGGTATTTGTTCTTTAATGTGACGTGATAGATCGTTGTAGCTTCTGTGTACTCACCTGTGCGGAATCAAATGCATAGCAAAAGATTAGTGACCAGTATGTCCAGTGCTCTAGTATGTATATATAACTGCATATATCCTAACTGCAAATGGTGCTCTTACTGCTAGAATTAATCGCTACGTTTGATACATATTTGATACGATTTACACTGAGACAAGTAATGCATTATAAACAATCATTACCTAAATCCTGAATGTATTTACCTTAAGCTGATGTGGTTTCTCATGCTTTCTTAATGACCTATAACACCTGGCCCTAATTACCACTTTCCCTACAATAATGTTTGAGACTGAAGTGTCCAAACACACAAATAAACAGTTATTACCGGATAGGACATTTTTATTATTATTATTTTTATTATTAATAATAAGCCACTTTTAAATTCATCCATAAAAACAACATTGATAATTCAGTGATATCATGGCAGCTGCCTAACATAACACACATACCTTGATAATCAAATATAAATTGCTCCAAAAAGTATTTATAACCCATGTCCAATTTTGATCACTTCACATCTCCCTGAAAACTATCAACAAAACGGACAACAACGGCTATTCATATTGTTGGTAAATTTGTTAATGATTGGGAGAAAATGAGTTTGCGTTCGCACTCGCACTGACAATGAATGAATGAATGACGACTGTGATGGGCGGCAGCACAACCGGAAGTATGTAACGAGGACGCTGAGGCGGAAGTTGAAACCATATGCGGAAGTTTATTAACAGCAGCAGCGTACAATAAAACAGGCAGAGGGTCAGCAAACTGGAAAGGCAGTCCATAAGCAACACAACACAAACGTAATCCGAGCAGCAGAGAGGTAAATCGAGGCAGTGGGTCAGTTACCGGGGAATCAGTCCAATATAACAAACGTAGCAACAGGGGTAGTCCAGAGAGCGATAGTCAGGCAGAAATAGGTCAAACCTTGAAAGCAGTCCACACAGGCAAACAATCCAAACAAGGGTGATCCGTAAACTCAGAAGTCCATAAACAAAGCAAAACAGCAACAGGTAATCCAACAGAGTGATATACAACGCTCGGTAAGGCAGGTTAACTGGCAATACTTCGCAAAGGTGTGAGCACATGGTGAGTCCTTAAATACTGCCAAACAGGAAGTAGCAGTAGAAGCAGCAGAGGGAGCATGCAGGCAGTCCTGGGCTGAGGGCTCCCTCTGCTGGCTTGGCCTTACAGAATCCCCCCCTAGGAGCGACTCCTGGAGCTCAAAACAACAGTCCAGGTGGGTGGGGGAACAGAGGCAAAACAGGGGGTGGGACGGAGGGCCAGGTCCATGTAGAGCAGGTGGGCCTGGATCATGGAGCAGGGACAGACAGCGAAGCACTGGAGGACCTGGGCCGTGGAGCTGTGGCAGACAGTAGAACCCTGGAGGTCCTGGACCGTGGTGCTTTGGCAGACAGTGGAAACCTGGAGGACCTGGGCCGTGGAGCGACAGCAGACCGTGAAACATTGACGTGCCTGGGCCGCGGAGCAATGATAGACAGTGGAACACTGGAGGTCCTGGGCCGTGAAGCAGTAGCAGACCATGAAGTACTGGAAGGCCAGGGCCGTGGAGCAATGGCAGAGTAGGGAACCATGGTGGGGCAGGCAGAGCAGGTAGAGCTGGGAGCCATGGCGACGCAGGCAGAGCAGACAGAACAGGGGGCCATAGCGAGGCAGGCAGAGCAGGGAGCCGTGGCGAGGCAGGCAGAGCAAGGAGCCATGGCGAGGCAGGTAGAGCAGGCAGAGCAGGAAGCCATGGCGAGGCAGGCAGAGCAGGCGTAACAGGGAGCCATTGCAGGGCAGGCAGAGCGGTGTGTACATGAATGATCTCTTTGGCCTTCTTGATTGCGACATGGCGGGCAGAGAGTTCATTATAGGCCTTCTTGGCTATGACATGACAGGCAGAGAGTTCATAGTAGGCCTTTGTGACTGTGACATGACGGGCAGAGAGTTCATGATAGGACGCCGCCCCCATAGGAGGATCTACAGCTTGCGCTGACACCTCTGGGGGCATGGGCGCAGATGCTTGGGCAGGTGTGGCAGGGCAATTATAAATGGCCTTCATGGCCGTGACAGGACAGGCAGAGAGTCTGTGGGGAAACGCCGCCCCTTGAGGAGATTCTGCAGCCGGAGCTGCCACTTCTGGGGGCATTGGCGCAGACTCATAGACAGAGGAGGCCTCTGTCGTAGACTTGTGGACAGGCGTGGCCTCTAGAGCAGGTTCGTGGACAGACGAGGCTTCTGGAGCACAGTGTGCAGCCCACACACTGAAAATGGCTATGGCCATTACAGGCAGCACAGTAGCTAGTGGGGTGTCTGTTGACCTTGTGGGTGCTGATGCTATGGGCTTGTGGCTTGTGAATGTGGGCTCTGCGTGGCTTGGGAGCGTGGGCTCTGCGTGGCTTGGGAGCGTGGGCTCTGCGTGGCTTGGGAGCGTGGGCTCTGCGTGGCTTGGGAGCGTGGGCTCTGCGTGGCTTGGGAGCGTGGGCTCTGCGTGGCTTGGGAGCGTGGGCTCTGCGTGGCTTGGGAGCGTGGGCTCTGCGTGGCTTGGGAGCGTGGGCTCTGCGTGGCTTGGGAGAGTAGATACGTGAGGTGGATTGAGAAGGTTAGAAGGGACCATAGTTTTTTGCCTTGACTCATGGAGGCCTGCCGTGGCCGGACTTGACTCAGGGAGGCCTGCCGTGGCCGGACTTGACTCAGGGAGGCCTGCCGTGGCCGGACTTGAGTCGGGAAGAACGGCGGTGACTTGACCTGGCTTGTGCAGTCCAGCTGTGACTTGACTTGGCTTGTGAAGGTCAACTGTGACTTGACTTGGCTCAAGAAGAACAACCGTGGCGTGGCTTAGCTCAGAGAAAACAGCAGCAATTTGACTTGGCTTGTGAAGATCTGCTGTAACGTGACTTGACTCAGGAACAACATGGCTTGACTCGTGGGGAACAGCTGTGACTTGGCTTGACTCGTGGGGAACAGCTGTGACTTGGCATGGCTCATAGAGAACAGCTGTATCTTGGCTTGACTCATGGGGGATAACAGCTGTATCTTGGCTTGGCTCGTGGAACATAGCAGTGACTTGGCTTGATTCATGGGGAACAACTGTGTCCTTGCTTGACTCATGGAGAACAACAGCTGTATCTTGGCTTGGCTCGTGGAACACAGCTGTGACTTGGCTTGGTTCATGGGGAACAGCTGCGGCCTTGCTTGACTCACGGAGAACAGCAGCTCTGAAGCTTGACCGGGCTCTGAAGCTTGGCCGGGCTCTGAAGCTTGGCCGGGCTCTGGAACTGGACTTGACTTGGAAGCCTGATAGAACTTGGAAACTTGACTTGACCCTGGAACTTGACTGGACTTGGAAGCCTGACTGGACTTGGAAACTTGACTTGACCCTGAAACTCGACTGGACTTGGAAGCTTTTGACCTTGGAGCAGCAACTGCAGCTTGACTTGGTTCTGCAGCTTGACTTGGTTCTGCAGCTTGACTTGGTTCTGCAGCTTGACTTGGTACAGGAACAGTAGCTGTAATCTTACTTGGCTCGGGGGTGGCAGCTGTGACCTTACTTGACTCAGGAAACACAGCCGTGACTTGACTTGATGCAGCTGCAACTTGACCTGGATCAGGGGTAGCTGCCATTTTAGCTGCCCATACAGCCATTAGGGGTGAGTCCAGTACATGGACCATCATGAGGCGTGGCTTGGAAACAGCGATTATTTTGTGGAGTGGCTCTGAGATGGCGGCCATCTTGTGAACAGGTTTGGGGTTGGCGGCCATTTTGTGGACTGGCTCTGGAATGGAGGCCATCTTGTGGACTGGTTCTGGAATGGCGGCCATCTTGTGAACAGGTTTGGGGTTGGCAGCCATCTTGTGGACAGGTTTGGGGATGGCGGCCACGACGGGTGCAGACTCTGGACGGGCGGCAGGCGTGGCGTGAGCAGGCCCTGGAGGCGGCAGGCGTGGCGTGGCTTGAACAGGCCCTGGCTCGGCAGGCGTGGCGTGAGCAGGCTTTGGCTTGGTGGATGTGGCTTGAACAGGCTGTGGTGTGGTGGTTACTGCGGGATTGCGGGGTCCCTCGTCCGTAATCCCAACAGTGTATGGTGATCCGCTTAAGAGCAGAGCATGATCGATATATTCCTCCAGTGACCAACAAATTTCCCCCCCTGGCAGACTTGAACTAAGGGGCTCGTTCAATCCAAAACGAAAAAAGTCCTTTAGAGCCACATCATTAAAATCTACCAAATGACACAGTCCACAAAAATCCTCAACATAATCCTCTATGGCCCGGTCGCCTTGACGAAGGCAGATGAGATGAGATACTGCTGGGTTCATGATTTTAGTTGTGTATGTCGTAACTTCCGCTGGATTCAGGGGAGGCGAAGTATTCTGTAACGAGGACGCTGAAGTAGCAGTAGAAGCAGCAGAGGGAGCATGCAGGCAGTCCTGGGCTGAGGGCTCCCTCTGCTGGCTTGGGTCAAACCTTGAAAGCAGTCCACACAGGCAAACAATCCAAACAAGGGTGATCAAAGTACCACTACCCTACTTCCGTTCTCGGCCGCCATATTGTGAAATAGGCCTATTGTACTTTTAAGTTGCACTCTGTTATTATTAATATTATCACATGTGAAATAATGTTTGAGAAGCAGCAAACGTACTTATAATAGTAACAGTAACAGCACTTGTGCATGGGTTGCAAGAAATTGACACATAAAGATAAACACCGAAGACAGGTATTACAAACAAAGAAGAGTATAAATTCCATTCTATGGTGAAAATCTGTGTCAGTGAAGTATCTACATGAATCTTCCGGTTTCTTAATCCAAACTAATTTATTCAGGTTTGCAAAAATGTACAACAGAAGCAAACAAAAGACACGGTAGAAAACCATGTGCTTCCACAGCTGATCACACAGGAAGTTATGCCCCCAGTACTATAACATCTGGACAGGCAGAATGTTAAATATTAAACAAATAATCCAGAAACATAATATTGAAAACCAAAATTATAAAATAAACACAGAAAAATATAATATTATTAAACATAAAATAAGTAAATATGGTTTGAGCATTATGAGCATTATAGGCTTACTGTCTCAATCAGCTTCCAACAAGAGACAGAGCTTTGTGATAGGTCTATTAAGCTTGCTTGTTTTTGTCTTAATTTGAACTCTGCATACAAGTCCATGTTCATCCTGTATTATTTTGATAACTCTTCCCATTACCCATGAATTTCTGGGAGCTGATTCATCTACAATCAATATAATATCTCCAGGGTTATAATTTCAGGATACTTTCATCCATTTTTGACGTCTTTGAAGCTCTGGTAAATATTCTTTAATCCATCGCTTCCAAAAGAGATTGGCCATATATTGCATCTGTTTCCATCTTTTTCGTGCATAGAGGTCTTTCTCTTGGAAGAGTCCAGGGGGCAAAGCAGGTCTTACCTTCATTAGCAGCAAGTGGTTAGGTGTGAGGGCTTCTAGATCATTCGGGTTCTTTGAACTCTCAAAGTGGCATTGAGAATCTTCTTAACAAAATGGAGTATACGCTCCCTTACACCTCCATGGTGCGATCCAACTGGAGGATTGAATAACCATTTGATGCCATGTTGAAGTAAGGTGCTTTCAATTTTGGAATTATTCCATTCTTGAATTGACCTTCTGAGCTCTCGATCAGCTCCTGTAAAATTAGTTCCATTGTCGGAGCGCATTTCCATGACTTGACCCCTTTTTGCTATGAAGCGTCAAAGAGCATTGATAAATGAGTATCTAAGGATGTTGTGACCTCTATGTAAACAGCTCTGCAAGCCAGGCAAGTAAAGATGATACCATAGAGTTTAACCATAGTCCTTCCACACTTAGCTTTAAATGGACCAAAACAGTCGAATCCACAGCGGGTTCATCAGGAAGTATTTTATTTCTGGGTAAGTCTGCCATCATTTGTTGACCAGTAGCACCATGTTGCCTACGGCAAATTGTACACCTAGATAGGATTCTTCTTATCAAGGAATTGGCATTGGGGATCCAGTACTTTTGGCGCAATCTAGAAAGAATATGGTTGCGTCCACTATGACCAGTTTCTTTGTGGATTTCTTGCAGAATCAACTCCGATATTCTGTGATCTTTTAGTAAGATGGCTGGATGTTTGGCTTCCGTTGACACGGATGCACGACCAAGTCTTCCACCGACACGGAGAATTTCATCTTGAAGTACTGGACATAGCTTGCTTATGTGGCTTCCTCTATTAATTAATTTTTTGCTGTTGCAGTGCAGAGATCTGCTTAAAAAATGTCTTTCTCTGGCAGTATTGAATGACTCAGTATTGGCTAACTCAGCTTGCTGAAGTTTATCAACTGTTAGATTCTTTCTCCACAGTGCATGATTCTTCTCTTTGTCCTGTTCAGGCTCAGTCTGTGTAAGACTCTTACCAGGTTTTCCTTTCCTTTTGGAGCGGCTCAGCAGCATACCTTTTACTTTGAGCAGCCAATGATTTCCAAGAAGAGAATTATTCCATCAACCTCTCCATTGCATCACTTTCTCTCTCCTTGGTTGTTACCAGATTAACAATGACACTTCCTTTCCCAATTTCAGGGTCTGCTTCAGTAAGTTCCTCTAAGTGATAAGAATTCCCTTGCCATTGTTCATCTGTTTTGGTGATGAAGCTAGGGCCCAAAACCCACGTTTTGTTCTGCATAAAGGTTTCAATGCTTTGACCTCTGGAGGCACAATCTGCAGGATTTGACTGTGAGCTGACATATTTCCATTGGGACACTGTGGATGTTTGCAGTATTGCCGATATCCTATTGGTCACAAACCTGCGGAATCTGCTTTTCTCATTAGCTAGGTACTTAAGCACAGCAGTGCTATCGGTCCAAAACACTGAATCCTTAAACAGCAAGTGTAGCTCTCTCTTTAACATTTGGTCCACGAGCACAGCTAAAGTCACTGCTGCCAGTTCCAAATGTGGAATTGTTGTAGGTTTGATGGGTACTACTCTAGCCTTTCCTAAGGCAAAAGCACAATGGATTTCATTGTTGGAATTCTGCTGTACTATGTATGTTACTGTGCCAAAACCAACCTCACTTGCATCAGAAAAATGGTGCAGTTGAGCAGACATGGTATCTCCAAATTGTGCAGGTTTAAAGCGTCTGTCAATTCCAAATTCATTGAGCTGAGCCAGATCCGCAAGCCATTTAGACCATTGCTGAGCCATATACTCTGGCACCATCTCATCCCAACTGAATTTCAGTCTACAAAGTTCCTGCAAGATGATGGTAATAAGATCCCCAATGGATCATACACTGAGCTAATCATAGATAGAATTCCTCTTCTTGTTAGGGGTTTGTTGTGGATGAACACTCAGAATTTAAAGCAGTCAGACTGGCTGCACCGTAGTACCCCTAAAACTCTTTTAATGGGAAGTTAGAGTTATTTAAATTAAAATTTTTCATCTCTTTAGCCCTTTCTCTCTCAGGAATTTGTGCCAATTTGACAGCACTGTTGCTAATCCATTTTGTTAATTTGAAGCCCCCAGCTAGACAAATGGCTGTTAGATCATGGTACAGAGAGATGGTTTGATCAACAGAACTGACAGATTTCAGGCAGTCGTCCACATAAAAGTTGTGCATTGTTGTACTTATTACGACTGGATCAAATTGGTGACTATTGTCGTCAGCACATCGTCTCAGGGCATAGTTAGCACAGCTTGGTGATGATGTGGCGTCAAACAGATGGACTTCCATTCTGTACTCCTCTAAAGCCCGGTTAAAGTCATCACCCAGCCACCACAAGAATCTGAGCATCAGCATCTTCAGAGGGAATTTTTTTACCTGTGGAACATTGCTTCCACATCTGCCATAATTTTCACAGGCTCTTGGCGAAATCTCAGTATAACTCCAATTAGAGTACTGGTCAGGTCTGGTCCTTGAAGAAGTTGCTCATTTAGGCTAGTACCCTGGAAGGAAGGCCCACAGTCAAATACCACACAAATTTTGTTTTTGGTGGAATGATACACTCTGTGGGGTGGAAGGTACCGTACCTTTCCATCGTTACGATCGAGGTTTGTGGCTTTAACTGCATAGCCTTAGGTGATTACATCATTCATAAAATCAACATAATCTTGATGAAATAATGGATTCTTGAGGAGTTTGTTTCTCAGATTGAATGCACGCTGCTTAGCAAGGCTTTGATTGTTAGACATTTCAACATCCTTATTCTTCTTATTCCTGGCAGCTTTCAGGGAAGTTATATTTGAACTGCTGGCTCCACAAATCCTCTAATCTGGAAACAGATATTCGATTAGAATATACTTTGGTTATTCCATCTTTGAGTCGGTTACAGGTTTGTACCCTTAGTGGCCCATTTAGAGCAGTCTTCACAGCATACGGCCCATCATTTACACTATGAATTGCCTCTTGTGGCTCCACTGCCTTTGGCACATTAGTACCAATTAGCAGACCTATTTCTGCATGAATGCATGGGACTTGTACACCAGTTAGATGTGGCCATCGATCCACCTCTTCCTGCTGTGGGATGTGATCCTTGCTCACTGGAATCACTCTTTGAGAGAAAACTTCAGTTAGTTTAACGAAGTCATTGTTAATCAAACCACTCACGTCCAAGTCCGTTACAACATTCCTGTGCACAACCCTTTGCTCCCCCATAGTGGTAAGGAGAATATTCACTGCCTGTCCATAGAGGTTGAGCTCCTTCATGTATCAGTACAGAAGGAGGCATTATTTCCAGGGTCTAGAAAAGCGTAAGAGTTTACCACTTTACTGCCTTTTCCTGCTTTAACTTGTACTGGAACAATCCCTAGAGTACTGCTTACATCCCTGGCCTCATTGTCAGCAAGTTTACTGTCTGTATCCACAAAGCCACTGATAATGGTTGGGTTACCGTCATTCATTTGCTCCTCCTTGGATGGAACTAGAACTCTATCCTTAGCCTTTATATGCAGCACAGTAGCATGTACCAGTGAACACACACGGCAGCTTAGTTTTTCCTCACAGGATTTACTCATATGCCTACTCTTCAGGCAACTGAAATACAGGCCTTTGCTTCTTAGGAAGTCCAGCTTATCTTTGTCAAGTAAGTTTTGTAACTTTTTACATTGTTCCAAAACATGATACTCTTTACAAAAGATACATTTGTTGGAATACCTGCTTATCACTTGACAGACCCTTCTTAGTTGGACATGAGGTAGAATTTTGGTTGACAGTTACTGCTGTAGCCATGGAGGTGACGTTCTTCTTACCACTTACGCCATCTGTTTTAATTGACCGTGCTTCAGGTAGTGGCTTCCTTGTAGCTTGAGTTTTATCTCGCAGATCTCCAAACACTGGGTGCTGTGCTCT
>NW_026129577.1:0-45468 GCF_022985175.1 Labeo rohita | reverse complement strand
TTAGACAAGAACTTGTACAGAAACGCTTTTACTTTCGCTTTTAACTGCGCGCGTCATTGTTTAATCCAGATGAACCGTGAAGAACACGCGCCAAAACGTCGTATCAGCTTCTGTTGCCTGTTCAGCTGCGTCTGTGGAAAAACTACTACATTTTACTCAGGAATGAATTAGTTTAACAAACAGAAAGGGAAAGTTCCTCTTGTTGTTGTTTTTTTTTTTTTTTTTTTTTTTTATTTTATCCGGCTTTTACATTCAGACATCGTTTATAAAAACATGATTACAGGCCTGTGTAATACCCAGAGTCTTAGAAGAAAAGTGTCTGCAGCTATTATATGTAAGATTAATGGTCTGACATACAAAGTTGTGTTCACAAATATTGCATTACCATGCATATATGTTGATTAAAATGAAAAAAAAAAAATAAATAAATAAATGGCACAGAGTCAGTACACAATATGAAAAACTGAGCTTGTATTGCTAAAAAGACAGTTCTTGTTGGGGGTTGGGGGCACTAAAAGCAATATACTAGGGCTGGGTACAAAAAAAAAAAAAAAAAAAAAAAAAAAAATCTCGATTCTTAATTCCCAATTAATCTTTTGGTCTATGCTTTTTCCAGTTGATGAAGGAACAGTACAGTGTGCCTCCCATCCAATAAATCACAATAGTTTTGTTACTTTTGATATGAAAAACAGCTGCAGGCACCATCTTCTGGTGAGACAAAGGAATTTATTCAGCACAACCCTCACAGTGGATTATGATTATTCTCTAGAATGTTGTTCACTATGGTTTCAGACACCACTATAAAAGACTGTTCCCTCAAACAGTGCACTTAAGGAAAACAAACAGAGCTATAGCCTTCCACTTAGAAAGTGTTTTCCCCACATCCAAAACTACACTTTAAGCGCTGTGTAAAACAAACCAACAATAAATAAATAAATAAATAAATAAAAAATGTTTAATTTGTCTAAATGTCCCTATATCATAATATTAACTTCTAAAGTGCATTTATGACTACAGCCACAGGCAATGCAGAAACCTGTAGCTCCCCTTTTAACTTCACTTCATCTTTTAAAACAAATTGAGAAAACTTGATCTTCTGTTTTAGTATAAGCTTTTGTCACAATGAAATATATGGAATATTTACAGTTTAATGGAACTTAATAATACTTAATAATTGTAGTTTAATGGGACTAAATGAAGTACATTTAGTAAAATACTCTAATGGATTACATTATTTGTACATTACGAAAATTAACCATGATTTTACTACAAATAAAACCATTAAACCAAGATCTCTAATGTTAAACCATGGTAACCACAAATTAACCATAGTTTCACTAAGGTACTTGTAGTAAAACTGTCAACAATAAATAAATAAAATTGTCCAGTCACATTTATTTCTATATATATTTTTCTACAATACATATTGTTTCAAAGCAACTCTACATTAATAAATGGGAAAATATCAGTGTCAGTGTTGCAACAGATAAATTCAGTTTTAATGTCAGATGTAAAGCAGATCTACAGAAGACAATATATTATTCAGATTACACAGTTAAACAGTTCCAAATGAAGCCAAAGTAAATTAGTAAATAATAGAAATCCTTCACCTGCTCATGTAAAATCTTGGCTTTACTGACATCTAATGAAGAAATTGAGCAACTCCGTGAAAAGCTCCATTACAAGTGACAGATATCAACGTATTTATTCAAGATAATAAAGCCTGTAGATAACTGCTTCCAGGAAGACATGTGTTGGTGTGCTTTCATCTTTCACCTGCTCAATGTTATTATGAAGTTTTAAGATTAATCAAACCATTTTATTGGGCTCAACAGCTACTCCATACCAACTTCACTTATTATTACGCAGATTTACTTAATTTCTGTGAGATCTCTACAGAGGTTCTAATTTCTTAAGCAGTCTTGTGTTTATTTGTTCATTATTTTCTCACTGAACCTGTGGTCAATCACATGATAATACAGCATTTGCTGAGATAGTGCTGGTGTATCTATGCATTTCTCATGGATCCAGATTAAAAAAATAGGGCTGCACAAATGTCAGCTGCACATCTCCTCTGATGTCCAAAACATCAATCTCCTTTAGGTCAGTGAAGCGATGTTTGTAAGTGTGAGCTTTCTCACCATTAACAAACACCTCGTATTGATGCGGACCGCAAATAATGGTAATCTGAAATGCACATAAAAGACAAAAATGTAAAACCATTCAATATTGCACACAGAAAGCGAATGCCGTGTGTATGTTTACCGTCATCATTTGCCCTGCTTTAAATGGCATGGGTTCAGATAGTTCATCCTTGCCCCAAGCCCCACCCTCATAAGTGTTGCGCACAACCACATTCTGGTCAAAACGAGGATTGTAATGAAACGCAATCCCAAATCTGTGCTGTAGATTAATGTCACATCTGTTGAACAAAGAAAATGACATACAATTACAGTATATAATTCAGAAGTCATTTAGAGATTTCACGGATCTTTTTTTTTTTTAAACACATTGTATTATCTTATAAAAATCAGAGAGAAATGAGACTGTCAAACCTAAATGGTTGAGGCAGGATAAACCCTTGGACAGTGATGACACTGCCAACTTTAAGTCCACCAGGGATGAAGCTTTTGTACGGGACGTCCTGATTGTGGATCAAATGAACGTAAAATACTTATAATATGCTATACAATGTGATCTGCTGTATAGAATATGAAGAAGAGAGTCAGAGAAAGAGACAAAGAGACTAGAAGAAGAACCCAAGATTTCCTCTCTTTCCCTTTTTTAAGAAGAGATGTGATGACTTGTGTTTATGACTAATTATTCTTTACATTTAAGAGATTTTTGTCTTACCATACATGATGATACCGCAGGTCCTGATGATTGTTTCTCAGCATTTGGTGAAGCCATTTTCACAGTTCGAGCCTCAGCAACCTAAACTTCTGAATGATGCTTTCAAAATTGAATCACCGTGAGAACTGCAAAGATCTGCTGTCTGTACAGAAACAAACTTCTCAAAAATCTTTCCTGAAAGTGTTTCTCTTTATTCACTCAGTGTGACAGACAGGATAAAAAACACATCAGTCTCTTGCTGGTAAGAGTTACATAAGGGTGGAGTTTATGATTAACTTTGGGTCTAAGAACAACGTCAGGATTTCTTCAGGTTACGTTTGAACAAAACTAGGATTAAAGCTTTCTGTATAATGCAAGAAAACCTTGAATCAAACAATAAAGAACAATGAAAACGAAAGTATTGATAAAGATACTCGAGACACTGTTTTATTTATTGCTCTTTTTATCACTTATTTTCCCATTTAAATAATATTCAATAATTAATATTAATATTCAGTTCATAATCAAATCTGTTAAAGCATTTACTCCAAATAGCTTGCTTAGTGAACTGATTTAAATTAAGGGAAACTTTTTCACACAATTAGTTCAGGTTCATACAACAAAACAAAAACTAACTCAGTTAAACAACTAATAGTGTGCAAAAGTTTCCCCTAAATTAAGTTACGACCTAACAAACTTCTAAATGTCAAAAATAACTCCCCATTACATGTATAAGAACTTTAACATGTCATTTTCTTTCATTAAAAACACTTAAAATGACAATTTTGTCAACATGTTTCCCTCTTAATGCAACCCCATGCAAAGCATGCTGGGAACTACACATCCACTTTTCAGTTGTGTCAGCAAAAATGTTTCATAGTCTCAACACAAAATGATTAAGCTCAATTATTATTATTTATTTATTTTTTTTTACAAATGGACTGAACATAATGGATATAAGTTGGGTAAGAAAATGTCAACAATTTAGTTGTTTCTGCTCATTTTAACCAAGTAATTTGAACATACATTAAGTTAAGATTAAGATGCAAAAGCCTTTACGTCCATCTAACGTTTTTCTTTAAAATAAGCATTTTTATCAGGCTCCTATGTATAGGTTTCTCAATTACGTTTGAGAAGATTAGCTAGATATTTACCTGATTTGTTATGATGTTCAAAATGTGTATATCTTAGACATTGTTTTTGAAATTCTATCAATTTATTTATAATAGCTTCATAATCATCTTGTGTTTTATTAATTTCCTTTTTTTTTTTTTTAAATCGGGATTATAAGAGTAACTATTATGTAATATGTGCATTTTATTTTACACCCCTTTAACATCTTGAACTGGCATTTTACCAGAGTATGAATCAGGCATCTAAAATCAAGGATAGGACTGAGGCCACCAGCTTTCTTTAGAACTAGAAAACAGTGGCTATAAAAGCCTGAGTCGCTGTTTGCTGGCAGCGCAGTGCCATCTCCACAGTGCAAGAAGACTTTGCACTTTGGACCAGAGAACATGAGCGTTGATGTCCTGTGCCAACGTTTAAATAACACCTCTGAAATGAAGGGGTCTGCGAGCAAACTGGAGCAAGTAGTCCAACTTAAAATAAAAATAATAAAAAAAATTATAAAGTAAAATTATCCAATAGGCCAAACTCAGCATTTGGGTTAAAACAAATAACCCAACATTTTTAGAATGTATATTTGTTTTTTTCTTACTCTTGACCTTCATTCAGAAGAATGACAACTTGACCTGACGTCTTATTCCATATTTTTATTTCAGAGATGTCAGCAATCATCTCCAGTCCAGTTGATCCAATGATCCGGATTCTTCTGATGGGCAGAAAGGGTTCTGGAAAAAGCTCATCTGGAAACACCATACTGGGAGAAAGAAAGTTTACAGTCCACAAACATAAAAAGAAAAATAAAGCTTAAGTTTTTGAGGAAGTAATGCAGATGGGTGGGAAGCAGGTTGCTGTGATTAATTGTCCAGATCTACTGGATACAGATCTGAATACAGAGAAGGTGGAAATGATGAAAAAGCAGCTGATCTCTCGATGTTCACTAGGTCTCAGTGCGGTTCTGCTCACCGTTCCTCTAACAAAATAAAAAAAAAATCTTGTAATTTATTATATGTTTATTTGGCCCTGAAGTTCAGAAATACATCATGATTCTGTTCACATATGGAGATGAACTGGAGGAGCTGGATCAGACCATTTACGAATATCTAAAACACCAAGATAATGCAGATCTCCAGCGACTGGTGACTGAATGTGGAGGAAAGTTTCACTGTTTCAATAACAGGCAGAAAAATAAAGGTCAAGTCCAAGAATTATTGCAGAAAATTGAAAAAAATGATAGTGGAGAATGGAAGGAAATTTACCATGAAACAAACGAGAAGAAGATGTAACAGCAAAGATGCTGTTGGTATCAACTGTAAGATGATTTGTTGTTAGAAATTAATTCAGTAATAAAAGCAAGTTATTCAACATGCTCAAAATAATTAAGAGCATCTACAAATGCATTAAATGTAAATACAACAGTGATTTTAAAAGGCAACAATTTATTGAGAATATTGAGATTTAATTAAACAATTATTGATATGATTTGATCATTCTGTTGTAGTTTCGGGAGAAGATGTGATTACTGAGAGAAAAGACCAGATCAGACTGGAAAAAACTGGATGTGGGAAAAGTGCCACTGGAAACACCATCATTGGCAGAACTGGGTTTGAATCTTCAGCAGGTTCAACCTCAGACCAAACAGTGTCAGTCAGAAACTACAGTGAGTAATGGAAAACAGATCTTAGTGATTGACACACCTGGACTTTATGATACTGAACTCAGTGAAGAAGAGGTGTTACGTATGTGGAGTCTATGCATCTCTCTCTCTCTCCCTCTGTCATTCTCACAGATGGCCCCGCCCAGAGCCGTATAGAGAGAGAGTTGCGACAACGGAAGTTCAAAACGCTCGATCGTCACGTGATTCGTGTAGACTTCAAATAGTTCCAGGAAGTTAATTGCGGGCTATTGGAATACATGGAGTTGGAGAGTTAGAACTGCGACTTTGGTTAATTAGGAGACAATAAAAGAATGTATTTACATCATTTATGAAATACATCGACATGTATATGTAGTATGTATATGTAGTTATATCAGTGTTGTATTTAAAATATAAAATACGCAAATATTTGAGGATTAATGTGGCCAACGATCGCTGCTTGCCTTGTTAACATATTTTAGGCTAAAGTAACTTTGGTTAAAGACTGCATTTGCTGTTTTGAAATGGTATTGTCTTGTTGGTATGTTGTCTTAATACCAAATAAATGAATTATTAAATTAAATTAAGGGAAAATTCTTCTTGTTTAATGTTTTTGATTCTTGTTCACCCCATAATTATTAATATATATATATATATATATATATATATATATATATATATATATATATATATATATATACATAGTATATTCAACTTAAAACATTGTTTTTACACATTTAATCATATATTTTACGGATGTTGACTTTTGTTATACACTTATTACAGCAACTGATTTATTAATTTATGATCAACATAAAAGCATGTTGTCATTGTAGTGTGCTGTGCTACATGGGAATGATCCAGAGTCACTCACAGAAAGCAGAATGAACGTATGTTTCCTACTGACACGGAGAGGAGAAAAAAGATGCATCAAGTTTTATTTTATTCACATTTATTTGTATAGCACTTTTTATTATACACAATGTTTTAAAGCAGCTTTACAGAAAATTAATGAGCTATGTTAACAGGTGTAACTGTCAAAGTAATGTTCATATGGCAGAAATGTTCTCAAATTATGCTACAAATCATGCAGTTAGTTAACATCATGTATTCAGCAGAAACAGTTAATACATTAAAGTAATGATCACATGATTTGATCATGTTGATTATAATACAAAGAAAATTTGGTAGTTTTATGTTTATTCAGAGGTGACGTCATCTGAAGTCCTCTTAAGGCTTGGTGTCATCTCTTCAGAGGTGTTCTCATTACAGGGAGTCTTCAGGTGGTTCTTGTTCCGAAAGCAAAATAGAGAAGGAGAAAAACACAGGAGAAATGGTAAAGTGATGCTCTATCACATATCAGTCCTGTGGCATCGCTGCTCCTCCACACACAGTGCTTCTACAGTAGATAAGAAGTACAGAAGTACAGTAAATAACAGTAATAAAGTACAGGTTTACTGTGATTAAGTTTATTAAAGTTGAAGTCAAACATTTACATACAGCTTCCAGAATCTGCAAAATTTGAATTAATTTACCAATATTAACACAGTATTGAGAATTAAGTGTATGTAAACTTTTGAACTGGGTCATTTTTTATAAACGTAACTATTATTTTCTCTTGTGGACTATATGTAAACAACATCTTTTATGTGAAATATCTTATTCAGGTCAGTACTAAATAAACAATGTTTAAACATATTTATTTTGGTAAAATAAATTATATTAACATTTTGCAGTATCTGCAAGGTGTATGTAAGCTTTTGACTGTATACAGTAGTGGTATTTAATATATTTCTGGTAATTGCCTAGTATGATTCTCAAATGAAAATTGCCTGCCTCTTTTTCATTCTCACATAGGTCCATCAGCATCTTTCGCAATAAATCTAATATTTAACTTTCCACCAGCAAAAAACACGTTTAAAAGCCTCAATTACACAACGATGAATGAAACTGCATTAAGAGAATGAATAATACCCCCAAATCTACTAAATTAGTGAGGAATAATCTAATAATAATCTGTTCTAATGCATAAGGTAAATTAATTCGATGCTCTGGTAATATACAGTTTTGTTCTATAAATGTCCTACCTTATAAAAGTCGATCACAGCGGTGTCTTCTGCTGCATATATATGGCGCTGATAGTATTAGCGCTAACTTCCGGGAACTATTGCGCGCCTCCACGATCCGCCATTGCTGTAAAAAACTGGCCCATTGGAGTCAATGGAGTTGTCGCAACTCTCTCTCTATACGGCTCTGGCCCCGCCCTAATTGAACGCTCCGGTACATGCTCCGTGGTTGGCCGAAGCTGGAACTAAGCATATTTCAAAAATCGTGTCAGTGCTAAGCGGGAGGCGTGGAATGTTGATGGTGTTGTTGTCTAAAATTGTGTTTGGCTAAGAAAAGAAAGATATAAACTATATAGTGTATCTTGTGTAAATATTGTGAACTTTGTTTGATTGTTTTCTTTTCTTTTCACTTTGCCCACCTAGTGTTTTCATTGTTTTTTGTACAGTTTCCCATCCGATTGTTTCTTTTTCTTTCTTTCTTTTAACGCGGCTGTGCGTTTTGCCCGTTATTGTAAATATTGTAAATAACATTTCTTTTCTGCACAGAATGAAAGTTTTAAAGCATGCAGTTAAAGCATTCCAGTAGCACTCAACACTGATTACTGTCAGACTTACCTTCATCACTTGACTTAAGATTATAATAATAATAATAATTTAATTTTAAAGCACAACCACCACAAAATCAGACTTTAGCACCTAGGTTAGGTTAAATACAGATTTAAAAACAGAAGATATAGTTTAGTAGGTATGATACCATTTTCATAATCAGATCCTTGCAGTTAATCATAAAAAATAAAGCATATGCATAAACCCAAATATGTAAATAAATCAGTTATTGAATAAGCATGCGTCCTATTTTGTGTCCTAAACTTCTGAAACATTTTGTCTCATATTTTAGACCAGTCAATGCAATTTGGGAAAGAAATGAATCAAATCTGTGTGAAAATATTCAGATGTAACCCCTTTGTGATTTTTATAAGTAACTGTAATTTAACTACACATTGTTTCTCAGCAACCAATTAGTTACAATTATTTTGTAATTAAATGATGTACTTTTCATTACTAGTCTGATTGCATGTGGAAAGAACTTGTTTCGCAGTCTGGTGGTGTAGATTCTGCAATAACTTCTGCCTGATGGTAACAATGAGAGCAATCCATGCAGTTGGCTGGAGTCTCTGATGGTCCTCTGTGCTTTCCTCACACACCACCTGATATAGATGTCCTGGAGGGACAAAACATGTATTAAATGTTGTAAATCAATAAACAATACATAGAATTTGTATTTATAACTGTTGCATTGGACTTACCATTGATTCTTGTTGGAGGTATGGGCCAAAAGAATCCCCCACAACTCTTGTTAATCATTTGTGAAGTTTACTTTTATGCACCGTAACATCTGAGCTGTCACAGTAGAGCCGCCAATGCAGTCTTCACAGCAGATACCTGATGGGTTCAGGCTGCAGTGCTGCACCTGGTGGCCATTGAATTGATCTCTTCATCAGCTGGCTTCATCCTCCTTCAAACAAACAGACAAAATAATAAGTCAACAGATGGCAGACAACAACATACTGTAAGTGCAGCATGTATAACAGTAAACAGAACGTTATGGTCTGTTGGTGTAGATGCTAAAATAGTTATTATCATAGTTCTTGTTCATGGTGTAAACAGCTTTAAGTTTAAGATATCATGTACTGTTAGAACGGGAAGAGCAATTTGTAAAGTTTAATAAAGAAAGAACACAATGGACTTTATGATCCAAACACTCTGATTACTTACAATGGGCAAAATTAGCATAATAGTTAAGGCAATGGCCAATGACAAAAGTACGAGTGAAAGTGTGACGCGGTCAATGACGAATCTTGAGACGTAGGATCCATATGCAACGGTTTATTGAAATCGGACAAATCGAACAGGCGAGGGTCAACAACAGTGGACTGGGGCAACGAAGGCAAATACAAAGGAGTGGTCAGAGTCCATGCAAAGGGTCGGGAGCGATCAAGAGCAATAGTCCGTGGGGATAGCGAGGGTCGACGTAAGGCAGGCAGCAAAGGTTCACTAAGAGAGATAACAGTCCGGTTGATAACAGTAAAGGCAGTCCGATAAATAACGCTCAGGATTGAGGGCATGACCAACAAAACTTCGCGACGAACGCGTCGGCGAGGCACGCTGAAATGGCCGCCGGAGCGGATGTGAACCGCGAGACCCGGAACCGGAAGAGAGCGGCCCCAGGCACGGGATTGTGGGAAACGTAGTCAATATTCGGGAGAGGGTTCCCGCTGGCGCGGGACGGGAGGAGCCACAGAGACCGTGCTTGTGACAGAAAGTCGTAGTATTTTGTATAACTACGCTTGTACAATATTATATAAATTTGCTGATTTGCTGTTAATTGTATGAATGAGTTTGACATGACACTTTGTTGGTTGTTCTTTCTGATGGGGCCGTGGAGCAAGTGTAACTGCACTACAGTTCAGTCAAGATGCTCAGACCGACACTGACATACCTTTGGAAATGTTTACCTTTGGTCTTTTCCGTAAATGCACAATATGGCCCAATTCAGATCCCATGACTGGTCTTCCCTTTCAGCTGAAACAAAGAGAAATGCATACATGTTGAGACAATGTGCTAAAAAGAAAACTGTGACCAAAATATTTAAAAGGAAGGACTGTAAGGAAAGTTATTATTAACAGATAATATAAGGATGTGTGCATTAAAGCAAATCAGTTATAGCTACATGTCTTCAACATTACTGTGAAAGGTTGAATCAACTTGTTCAGACTCCTTGACAGCTTCTTCAAGATCAGCACTGGGAGCTTCGAGTTCAAGTTCCCTGTCAATTCTAACAGCTTTCTGACAGAATTGGTCAAAATTCTGAGGTTATAAAAATGTCATGATGAACCACAGAAAGAGAGCAAAACTATGTGTAAATTAATTATGGATTACAGTTCGGAAAAATACGAACAAGTGATGGCATTTACAAGAAATTGTTTCTTTAAAGAATAAGTGATCTGACAACTGCAAGACAGAAAAAAAATATTAAATTACAATTACTGAAAAGTATTAAAGGTGTGGCAAGCTGTCACGAATCTGGTCGGTGTCCCGTTGTCCGCTCACCACCAGAGGTCACTCTTACCTCACCTACACACTCTGTCTGTTGCACCACACTCCGGACTGCATCTCCCATCCTCCACCGCACTGATTGCGTCAGCCCCCGTGACCAATCAGGCATTCGATAAAAGCGCCGGTCCTCCCAGTGCACCTCACGGATTGTTAAACTGTTGTATTATAGTGTTGTTAGCGTTCCCAAGTCTCCCGAGTTCCTTGTTTCCTTGTTCCCATGTTTTTGACTTCTCGCCTGGACTATTGTTTACCCTCTCTGGATTTCCTGTATTGTTCCCGTTCGCTCCTGTTCGACCCACGCCTGACTCACGGACTTCTATTGTGCATCGCCCATATATACCTGCTTGCTATCGTCTCGACCCTGCCTGTATGACCATGTCTTTGTCTCGCCAATGTAATAAAAGCTTGCAAATGGATCCGCTCGCCTCTCGTCTCGTTCATCCTGTGACACAAGCATTGTAGTTACTGTGCTTTACAAATAGATTACCGTAAAATCACAGTTACTGGTAAAACTGTTTACAGTGCTTTAACTACAAATACCACAGTAAAACTATGGATACTAAGGTTAAATCATGGTAAGCATTGTGGTTGTTGTGCTTGGGCTACACATAATATGGTCAAGCAACAGTTACTACGGTAAAAATATGGTAAATGTGCAAACTTGTACATGATCACGCTTATCACGTAATGCTGGGTTGGTTGATTTGTAAAGCTGTCATCAGCCACGTGAACATGATTAAAATGGTTTTATTTAGTTATCTATTTCAAAACTGCAACAGTTAGAAGTTAGCTTAAGCTAATGTCAATGGTGGGCTAATGTTAGCAGCTGAGCTAACACAGCAGCCGACTGTTTTACTACATACGCTTCCATTTTAACACTTGACCCCATGTAAGAGATGCAGAAGCACCAAAATAATTAAAATAATGATCTCATTACAAAAGAAAAGATTATTGCCCTTTCTTACCTGTTTGAAGGTGTACACACATCAGGTGAACCGGGCAAACCGATATGGAAGGCCGGATTATTAAAAATTTCTTTACACGTCACGTGTACAGACGTTATAACGCGTGTACACGTAATTGCGTCTACACGCGTTATTTCGTGTACAGACGTTAATGTTTGGCCAATGGCAAGGCCGGAAACATCGAAATTTGCATAAAATTAATTAAACATATAATAGTGACGTAAATCTCTACATAATGACCTGTCAATAATTAATAATGCATATAAAAGTGACGTACCAAAATACGCACTAACGCACTTGGCGGTACGTCATTTTCTCTTTCTGGATATGTCAGCGCTATCTATTAGTCACATGATAATGACGTTGTATATGACCTAGAAGGAGGCGGCATTTCAAAATACGTGCGTTAGAGGAGTTAGTTTCAGTGACATATATTAAAATAGTTATTTTGATTAAAAATATAATTTACAAACTTTATTACACATGTAACAATACATATTTATTAAAATTAATTAAAATACGAAATACATTTAAAAATACAGGTGGAAAGAAAAAAGTTTACACTGCTTAAGTGATCCCAAAATTTAACATATGGCTATTGCCCCTTATTGAATGAGTTTTTGTGAAAAAGATTACGCTCAATAAAGCAATAAGCTTTAATAAAAAAAAAGTTTAGCTTTTGTAAAAACAATAACATAAAATTAATATACTTAAAATAAATAAATAAAAACTTTAAATAAATATTTTTTTCACAGGTGTATTGAACGCAACAACTTTGAACACAGTTCAACCAATCACAATCGGGGAACTGTTTTTTTTTTAATTGCAAAATTGTACACAACAAGATGGGGAACATCCATAGGGAACATCCAACAACATAGGATACATCCACCATAAGTAATACAAATAATCAACATAAAACTGTAGACTGTAGTATCCATCTGCAGACCAGCAGCACTACCAGACAATGAGATTAGCATGGAGGACAACCAGGATTGTCAAAATGGGCCTAAGAGTGAATTGTTCACTTAATAAAATTATTTCTAAAATTATGCTGCTGCTGCTGTGTGTGTGTGTGCGTGTGTGTGTGTGAGTGTGAGTGTGAGTGAGTGTATATATATATATATATATATATATATATATATATGTGTGTGTGTGTGTGTGTGTGTGTGTGTGTTTAGATTTTTACTGAAATGTTTTTAGTTTTCATATAGAAAACTGCACATGTTTTTGGCTTTGGAGTAAACATTTCTTTTGAATCTTGTGATTAAAGTGTATTTCATATAAAACGCCCTTAACTTTCAAGCATTATTTTATATATCATGAACAAGAAACAGGAAAAAATTAAATTAAACAAATAACTATTTACAATTATATTACATTATTAATATTATTATATTAATGTTTTATAAGGCACCTTATGTTTTGCCTCAAAATGTACTTAGTAATAATAAATATAATAATACACAAATAAATCAATAAATAAACACAGTGTAGGTTTTGCGCAGGGTTTTGCGCGCTAGACGCAATTATGTGTACACGCGTTATAACGTCTGTACACGTGACGTGTAAAGAAATTTTTAATAATCCAGCCTTCCATAAACCGAGCCTCGCTGGTGACGTCACTGCCGTAGAAGATGCTCGTGGTATTTGTAGCATCTACCACACCAGGGGCGGACAGGGACAAAAATTCAGCCCTGGCACTGTAGCCACACCAGCCCACATTACCACACTGACACAGCCCCACCCACGGACACGCACATTCACTACTTATATTGGTGTACATTTTTAAATCCTTCATGATATATAGTTATTTGTGAATTAAAGTATGCTGAAGTGTTGCTAGTGCCGCATCTCCATTTGTGTGTAAAGGTGTGTATGTGATACACATTCACAGGTTACTCCTATCATAAGGGTTAATTTATCATTAATTAGAGCCACAGTGTTAAAAAGGCTCACATGAGCTTTTATTTTGAAGTGTTTCTGGCAATCAGCCAGTGATCTCATACTCATGTTGATTGTACATGGAAGTGTTTTAGTATCTTTAATTGTATAAGTTTTTCTGATTCCTTAATTTGTTTATTCTAATTTGTTGTAGACCACATATACACACCAACCCACATTGTTACATGCGTCCCCAGTCTAGGGTTAGGGAAGTTGTAACAAGAAAATTTACAAAAGCAAGACAAGAAGCAGACAAGCAGGAGCTCTTTTCCCCTGTCCCAGCACTCCGCAAAAATCACACAGATTTTTGGTAACACTCAAGAAAAATGATTTTAGACAAAGAGGGGAGCAAATAAAGCTTCAGGAGGGGACCAGGCCAACACAACAAATATAAAAGTTCTAACTTAGGGTAGTAGTCCTTTCTAAACTCACAAAACAAAATTCAAAATAAACAACAAAAGTCTCACTCCCTTTTTAACCAAAAACAGGAGAAAACATGGACCTTTAAAAAAAAAAAAAAAACCATCCACCTCCCTACTGCTCCAAAAATTACAAGTTTTAGCTCACCTCTCAAGTTGTGAATTTACCTGAGCAAAGTGAAACAACAACATTTGTCCAAGTTGCACACTATCAGAAAGGCAAACAGACAACAACTAGCACACATGCTAATGTCTGGGACAGGAGGAAAAAATAAGGGGGCCTCCCCACACAGAGTTTCCAGCTTTATCCAAAAGCTCCCCCTCTAACAGCCAATCAGAGCAGGCCAGTACTTGATGACAATTGGAATCAGCTGACCTTCATTAAGCTTAGCATTGAGTAGAGGGAGGAGAGAGGGAAAGAGAGAGAGAAACAAAACACCAAAAACACTAACAAAAAGGCAAACTGTATCAGTAACAATATCAAATACTTCACCAATATAACACCAAAAGAAATAAAAAAATAATTACGTCTTGGGACGTAACAACATGGATACCCCAAAGTGATTGTTAGCACTTGCATGCTCAGTACTTGTAGGAAACTTTGTGGAAAGAATAAAGAATCAAAAGAATTCTGTATTGATGGCATCTCATTGTCTCTGACCGGACATCTGTGGTGAACTAGTCCCCCACTGGCAACCCCTAACTGGTTTCTATATCAGTTTTCTATACACAGTATTAAGAAACTGTCAGCATTTGTGTCAGGGTGTTTCTCTCTCATTGCTGTCTTCCTACCTCCATGATACTTGACTCTGCTGCAGCAGCTGATCTATCTGCACTGGGTCCAGAAACATTCTAGTTTTGAATAGATAAAAACAAACGATTCAGTCAAGGGAGAACATAAGCAAGCCAATGTCTCATTTTACATTGTCTAACTATTGCATAGATATATTACACTATTGCCTGTAATAGAAGTCTATGTTCCACCCTACCTAATGATTAATTACATACTGTAACCTATGCATGTATTTAATGTTTTACTTTAAAGACTAGCTATGTATTCAGAGTTCACTACAGATGCCTACAGTACAAGGGCGTAGATTTGCTCTGGACATTGGTGGGGACCAAATGGCAACCTCCCGCTCTCCCTCTCCCTCCCTCTCGCCAACACGGAAGTGACTAAAACTGCAATTCATCGACTGGCCACTAGAGACTGGCTGCAAAAGGGAGTCAATCCCATAGACTCCCCATGTTAAAATGCCCAACTTCACAGCAGAAAAAATAAATGTTTACAGCCTGGTTCAAAAAGTGATTTTGGTCTATATAGCTAATTTTGCCCTTCATGTCAACTGTGAGGGGGGTGAATTTTTTTATAACTCATCCGTTTAATTTATATTAAGCCTTAAATTTCTGCATAAATTAGGATGTGGCCATTTAAGTGACAGGTGGATTGCCGCTGCTGTCACCACCGTCGCGTTAGGAGGGCGTGGTTTCAGCAACCAGCTCCACCCACGTCCCGCCTATTTGCCCATTTTCGATTATCCAGGAGTGACGTGCAATGACGCGATTCCAAGATGGCGATGGCTGACTCCCGCCCACTAAGAGCTTCAAAAATGCTCTTCAGAAACCTACGGGTGACGTCACGGACACTACGTCCATGTTTTTTACAGTCTATGGTGGGGACCTATGACCACCCCCATTAACGTTAACTGTTGTCGTTACTTTGATGGACTTTGATGGATTCACTAGCGAACTTAAAGTGACTTACACTTTTCTTTGAAAAAAAGCTCCTTATGTCCAGCTTCTTTTTTTTTTTTTTTTTTTGCTGCCGCCATCCTCACATGTATGTCACCCAACACACCTTCTTGCACGGGAAAAAAAAAATCCACTGCATTTGGCACTGTTTGTATCTGACCGCAGCCACAGCCTCTCACATGATAGCAGGGAAAGGCACAGCCAATCAAAATGTTCATATGTTTTTTGGGGGCGGGAGGACTCAAGGAGAGAACGTGATTTATCCCTTTCTGTGTGTCTAGGTTAATGTTGACAGCACGATTTTTTTTTTTTTTTTTTTTTAAGTGGATTAAATTATTGGTGGGGACATTTCAACGGTCAGAGGATATTGGTGGGGACACATCCCCTCCGTCCACCCTAAATCTACGCCCCTGCTACAGTACTATGGCTATAGCTATAGGTTCTTTTGCATGTTAGACTATATTGCTAGTAGCATACAGCAGTCTGTATACCCTAAATCCCACGTTATCTGCTGATAATGACATTTTAAAATGTACGGGAGTTCTACGCTAAGCTTACAACTGTTAAACACAGTGTAGGTTACTGTCAAAAACTGTCAGAAGTAGCATGAATGTTGTGAAAATTACTTAGTATATTTTAGTATAATGACTTAGAAGTATATTTTCTGTTATCTTCTTACCTCCTCTACCGTGCTACTGTCCTCTGATGCAGCAGCCGAATTTAAACCTTTCGAGAATATTTCGGTTAATTTTATGCATTTGGCAGCTTTTCGGCGCCGCTTTTCCTTTTTTTACGGTCCATCTCTGACAATTAGCTTGTGTTGCACTTACTGTTTGACATTCTTGCCAGATTTTGATTACATCCGCGTAACCTCTGATTGGGTCGGATTGGGTCGGCCCATCTCAAAACCAGCCGGCCGTCGCCGATTGGGCCAAATGCTTAACATTTATTATTATTATTATTAATATCATCATCATCATCATAATATTCACATCTTGCAAGAGATAAAAGCTGTCTGCATGTAAAAACAATACATATTATAAAAAAAAAAAAAACTGACCGGCCCACATTTAAAAAATGGTCCGGCCCTTCTGGCATTTGCCAGAATTGCCAGATGGCCAGTCCGCCCCTGTGGAGTGACATATACATTAACTGACAAACCAATGGGAAACACAACCAAACTTAAATACACAGACTAATCTGGGGGAGACAGGTGTGATGATTACACAATGACATAATAATTGAAGACAGAACAGGAAAGACCAAATAAGGGCATACATGGGAAAAACCAAAGAAAGCAGTCCACAGGGGTGTGACAATAGCATTTGGATTTGTGCTGTTTTGAAACAATTACATTTTGGTGTGGATTGTAAGGAAGCAGCACAGAAAAAAAAAAAAAAAAAACTTGTGGGGGCTTTATTCTGACAGCTGTCTCTGAAAAGGACAGCGATCAATGGGAGCAAGGACTGATGGAAAAAATAAATAAAGTAAATCGACAAATATTGTGGTTAATTGATCAAACAACGATTTCAAAATCCAAGAAATTCAGCCCAGAAAGAGTTAAAACCTTCAAAAAGTTTAGGGTTCAGATTTAATTTTTTTTCAGAACAAATTTTTGTGTAAATCGTTCACAAAGCCGTTCTGAAGTAAGCTAAACTTTGGAATTCATGAAAATGTTCTATTTTCAAAATGCTAGTTGGTACAAAAGAAATGTACACCTGCTCCTTGTGTAAATATGGGCATAAAACTGTTATTTTTGGGAAACTGCTGGCACTGCCATATTTGTTGATTTTTTCATATTATTAGTTATTCATATTATAAGTTACTAATACGTTACTGCCATGGATATTCAGGATGGGCAACTGGTGGCCAACTGTCTTTTAGTACAGCCCGCTGGATCACATTAGACTCGGTTGATCAATTTTAAATCATTTGAAAAATCATGTAAAGATTGCTTTCAGTTTATGATGTTATTACTATCTCCAACCAGGAGAGATCGCTATCAGTATTAATTACAGCGTAGTTCCATGTTGCAGAAAAATCAGATTGCATAGGACTCATCTGGTTCCCGTGGTCATGTGCCGATGGCCGTCTAGGTGACGAGGTCTTCGCTGGCACTGGCCGCTGACATTCAGGGCTGTAGAGGTCGTCTCTAGGTGCTGATCCACTGCCTGGGCTGGGTACGGACTGGATCCGGGGGACTGCAGTGACCATCTGATCTGGATACAGACTGGATCTGGTGACTTCAGAATAAGAAAGAAACATTAAGCATTACATAAATATAAGCGCAGATGCCATTCTTCTTACAATGCAACAAGTACATCAGGTGTTATGGGAAGTGTTCCTGATTCCGGTTGACCTGATTAGTGCAGCCTAACAATCCTTTAACGGATTTGAATTATAGAAATGTGTTAGTGTGTCATGTGTGGGCCAGGTTAAAGAGATGGGTCTTTAATCTAGATTTAAACTGACAAAGTGTGTCTGCGTCCCGAACAGTGTTAGGTAGATTGTTCCAGAGTTTGGGTGCTAAATAAGAAAATGATCTGCTGCCCGCGGTTGATTTTGATATTCTAGGTATTATCAAAATGCCAGAGTTTTGAGAACGCAGTGGACGTGAGGGACAATAATGCGATAAGAGCTCACTCAGGTACTGAGGAGCTAAACCATTCAGGGCTTTATAAGTAATTAGCAAGATTTTAAAATCTATACAATGTTCAATAAGGAGCCAGTGCAGTGTTGACAGAACCGGGCTAATGTGATCATACTTTCTGGTTCTAGTAAGAACTCTAGCTGCTGCATTTTGGACCAGCTGGAGTTTATGAAGCGTGTAGCACAACCACCCAATAAAGCATTAAATTGTCTAACCTTGAGGTCATGAATGCTTGAATTAACGTTTCTGCATTTGACATTGAGAGCATAGGTCATAATTTCAATATATTTTTGAAATGGAAAAATGCGGTTTTGCAAATGCTAGAGATATGGCTTTTGAAGGAAAGATTGCTATCAAATAGCACACCTAGGTTCCTAACTGAGGACAAAGAATTGACCGAACAGCCATGAAGTATTAGACAGTGTTTTAGGTTATCACACACAGAGGTTTTAGGTCCAATAATTAGCACCTCTGCTTTTTCAGAATTTAGCAGTAAGAAATGATTTGACATCCATTTTTTTATATCAACTACACAATCTGTTAGTTTTGCAAATTGGTATGTTTTGTCGGGCCATGAAGAAATATAGAGCTGAGTGTCATCAGCATAACACTGAAAGCTGGTGGTGAATTGCTAGGAACAAGCTGATGTTAAAGAACTCGGATGAGGCATTGGTGAGCCTTTTTGGGCAGCTGTGGTATGCACGCCTATGCTCAAAAAAATGATCTGCTAATAGGAGTAAATCAGACTTGAGGTGTTTTTTGAATCAGAAACGTGTGGCGGGGCAAAAAGTGGGTCAGATGGGCGTTTAGCCTGCAGGTTTCTGAAGTGCAGGTAGGCTAAGAGGGGGATGAGAGATCGATTATCAGACTCTTTTTATAAACATTTTCGGGTAGCAATGCAGATTGGGTGAAAACAGTTGAAGTCGTTGTCCACATATTCAAGACTTTAGAGTTTCTGCAGCATTTCAGTCTGAAAGCAATTGTCAAATATTACAGATTAAGTGGACATTTTGATTAAATGTTGTTTAGCCAAAGAATTGGTCATGCCGTGACATGTAAAAACAGTCAGGCCAGCATTTTGGTGGGACGGGCAGTGATGTTGCTGTAAAAAGAGAATATTGTGATTTTGAATGAAGTAAGCTGTGAGGGCGAGGAACGGGGGATGCAATTGTCAGCGGAGGCAACCTCATGCTTAAATCAGTCTCTGGGCTATTTGCGAGGAGTGGCAGGAAAAGACTGGAATGTGTGGACCTGTGTTGCAAGCAGAGGCACTTGCTTCAGCTGCTGTAGGCCATGGGAAGGGAGTGAGGTTTGTGATATCCTGAAAAGCCTGTCTGCACCGCTCATATCTCATAAGCATCTGAGTTTTCATATACTGGTTGAACTTGATCTGCAAAAATGCACTGCATCACTCATTAAAAAAAAAGTCTAACCTGTAGTGGGAGTGTAAATTCATGCATGCTTGAAGGTGTGTGTGAACAAACACTGAACATATACTTTATATAATATTTGATTACAACAATGTAGTAAAGGTTTTGCCTTGAAACTTTTTTGTTTTATTTAAAATTGAAGACCGTTGATCAGTTGCTATAATGGGATCTAAATCTGAATTGCTATTAAAGGCTAGATTTTACTATGGTGACATGTCAATCACGCAAACATATCTGATGTCTGAATATACTGGTTAAACTTGATCTGCAAAAATGTGCAGCATGACTCATTAATGAAAAAAAAAATGTTATAAAGAGCAGTACATCTAAGCTGTAGTGGGTGTGTAAATTCATGCATGCTTGAAGGAGTAGTTGAGGAATCGGCTTATATATAAGGCCCTTCTTTCACCAAGAAAAAAAAAAAACAGTTGTGAACATCAAAGGTACGTTTTAAAAATACAATGTTCTAATGTGAAATAATCTGTGTTTTTATGCAGTGCATTTTTGTTAATTAACTTAATGTATTATACTATTATATTATATTATATCTATTACATCCTCAAGGTATCTAAAGTGTTTACGCTTATCATAGCTGTACATTGCTTTTAATATTTTTATGTGGTTGTACCTTTGACTTTTGCAAATTTGAACAATCATTGTCTTGCAGGTGTTTCATGCAGCACTAATTAAATTGAATTAACTGAATCTAAATGGACTGAATGTGTTAATTCTGGTCTCAGTTATTAAAACATACCTTTGTCATACGTGTGCATGTGTGTTTGTGATTACAGGAAACACCACAAACAACTGAAAAAAAAAAAAAAAAAAAAAAAACACTTCCTCAAAATGACACTCAAAGTTCTCTCCTGGAATATTAATGGTCTGAAAACAAGACTTACAGCAAAACAAGATCTACTGAACATTTTTAATGAATATGATGTTGTGCTTCTGCAAGAGACTCATGTTGATGAGACAAACCTGAATGAAATCAGTGATGACTTTAAAAAGAATCATAAAACTGACATAATACATCTGAAACATCAGGAAGTCAGAGGGCCACTGAAAAACTTGACGAAGGCGATGTATATGACAGACTTCAGTTCAAGCAGTAAAGGTGTTGGCATTGTTATCAACAGAAAACACAAATGTCTGAAAACATTTTCTGAGGATGGAGCATATGCTTGGATTAATGTTGAGATTAACAAGAAAACATACATATTTGTGAGTGTCTATTACCATTCAGGTGATGACGATCTAATCTGTGATCTCATGGTAAAGCTTTACTACAGCTTCTGTACAAAGAAGTTAGACCTTGATAAATGCAGGCTTGTAATTGGTGGAGACTTTAACACATCACTTAGTTACCTGGATGTAGAAAACACGAACACAGATCATGATGCACGGAGAAATCGACTAAATGCATTCATTAGTTTAGTGGGGCTGTTAGATGTCTGGAGAGAAAAGAATAGAGAAAAACAGAGTTACACACATGTATCTCAAAACAACAAGTCCAGATTAGACTATATTTTCATGTTAAATAATGATTTGAAAAATGTGACTTGTGAAATATGCAACACTATAAATCTGTCTGATCATTTCCCCGTGATCCTTCATCTGCAGGATGCTGTTGAAGCGTTGACTTCAGACTTCAAGTCTAAAACTAACATATCTAAAGCAGATAGTTGAAGAATCTAAGGATTCTCTGTAGAACCTCTGTGTGTTACTTTACAGTTTTTCTATATTGGTAAAGTCTTATTGTTCAAACTAAATTCACAGAACCTCTGACTCTTCTGGCAAAATCAAACAATCGCTTCAAAACATTTTCACCTGTACTCAAAATCAAACAAAGCTTTCAAATCAATTATATATGCACCACAGATCATTTATTAGACACCAAAAAATGGAGAACACAGTGTCCAGTGCATGTAGTTACAAAAAAGAGAATGTTTACTGTATATAGTAATCATTTTGCAATAAAAAAGAAAAAAACATACACAGAGACACTCAAAAGAAATTACACCCGTTTGGTGAATATACCAAAAAGTATATAGTATGTATATCATCTTGTAAAAAAGGATCAAGTCGAGCTAGGTTAGAACCAGAGGACTTCATCTACATCAGCAAAACAAAAATTGGTAATTTTGCAGTTCTACACAAGAATATATTGAAATGACCAAAACACAGTGTACAAAAATATACAGTGTAAAAAAAATAAATAAATAAAATAAAATTCTTATTCTTATGAACTTTCAAACTGGTTGCCACAGAGAATCTGCTCAAATTTGGCTGAACTCTTTGTTCTGCCACTGTCATTTCATGCACAAGAACATGGCTGTATAGCTGGTTTTGCTCTTCCTCGTCCTCCTCTTCCATCACCTAATATTCAAACTCTTCTGTACCTCTCAGATTGACAGATGCACCTGCGCCATCTGTGCACTTTGAACTGGCTTATATTTTGTATATTTAAATATTTAGAAACAAGTGTGGAGAATGTTGAATTATTGTGTGTAACACATGACAGTTGTGTTGCAGTTGTGCTTTCCTTTTTTGTGTTTAGGGTTTTGCATTGTTCATCATAGAGCAAATGGTGCCTTAGTGAGTGAGAATGTGTTTAAGGTTTTGCAAAAAGAGTGATTTATTTGACAAATTAATTTAGGCTATTGAGAATTTGGTTCAGAGAATGGGGTTTAATGTTTTAGCAAATGTGAAAAACTGTAAGAAAGCAACCATACATTTGTCATGCATTATTTTCTTTCGTTTTATGTTATTTGATTTTCTAGTCATTTCTAATCATTAGTCATTCATGTAGTCGCATATAATTGCAATGTTTGCAGTTGCTGTTTGATTTATTACAATGTGGTTTTAAGGGAGTAAATTTAACATTGTATAATCAGGATTTTAGAAGATTAAAATCATGTCCTGGATATGCTAGGAGTATGTATGTTTATACATTTACAATCATTTGAAAACTATTTTCTGTCCCATTAAAAAGTGTCTGCTAATGAATTAATGTAAATGTATTCAAGTCTTTACTCCTAAAGGTCATTTTACACTTTACAAACAATAAATAATAATCAGTGCACTACTTAGAAACTGTAGTCGGTTACTGACTAAAATCTTAACTTACCACAGTGGCCAGTTTTTTTTTTTTTTTTTTTTTTTTTTTTTTTTTTTTGTAAAGGTGAAAGAATGAGACAAAAAATAGGAAAATAGCTAAATAAATGCATTTAAACAAACGAATCATTAATAAGGACTGGTGAGGTAACTAATTTAAACTACCACTTACTCAAGAGTTAACTCTCTGGTTGTGTTTGGGTCAAAATGACCCAGAAAAGATATTCTTTTTCCCGAAAATACTAGTTAACGTTATCGCATTGGACTCAAACTTACTGACTTTGTTCACACAGGGTAGAAGTATTTCTCAGAATTTTTTTTCGCATTTTCATAATTTTTTGTGGGTTTTATTTCACTTAGTCACACTTGTGGTGTTCCCGGTCAAAAATGACCGGACTCCGAACAATTGCTTATAAATCTCTCATTATGCTATATTATCATCAAATATTGGATTCAGTCTTTTTGTCAACTTGTTTTCTTTCATTTAGGACTGGTTTTGTGTTTCTATTTGCATCCGATTAATCGTAGGCCTCATTTATCCAAAAGTAAGCACATAATTTTTTGAGTGAAAAAAGCATTTTTTTTTTTTTATAATTTTCACAATATGAGAAAATTTGCACTGTTTCTCACACTACTGTACTTTAATGTTTAATCATGAGGTTTGCTTTTAAATGCTTTTATTTTGTACAAAATTGCACAAAGTCACACTCATCAAAAATGGCCAGCCATTGAAAGTGAATGGGGAAGATCACAAAAAGCAAGATCTTTATTTTGAAATGATTTTATTTTCTGAAAAGGGGCACAAAGTAACACTTATGCTGTTCTTGTTAAATCTGACCATTGTGACACACAAGAAAGAACACATTAACATTATTTGCATTATAACATTTCATGGAACAACAAACCAAAACTATTATTTTACTTCTATATATCCTGCACACTGACACTGTCAAACTGAGACAATATTATGAAACAACAAGCTGAAGCTCGCTCTGTGCTAAAGCATTTATTCGTAAACTTTCATCTACTCTGTGAGAACATGAAAGCCTCAAAACCTAGGCTAAAGACAAGGCAGTTTGAGCATGTGAGTGTGTGAGATGTTTATCACAGAGAGAGTTATCATAAAAGCATATTGCATCCAGTTCAAGATAGGATGAAACAGGTATTATACTCACAATAGTGAGTGTGTGTGAGATAGCGCGAGTATACATACATCTATACACGCGCAGGTCCAAGGCCTTTATGTTTGCAAGCACAAAATGCTCCTGAACACTAGTTGTTTCTCTTACTTTCATTCTTCCCCATTCACTTTCAATAGATGGCCATTTTTGACAAGTGTAACTTTGTCCAATTTTGTACAGTTTTGCCTACTTTCAGATAAATGAGGCCTACGATTAATCGCAGATAAGAGTTTCACTTATCCAGAGATGTTCTGAGGGCAGAAAGTGTTTTGTTCATGTTCTTTAATAAAATAACTCTCAGTGCAGTCTTAGGACGTCTGTCTTTTTATTTCTTTACTTCTCCATGCATACTCTTTTTTTGTATCTTTTATACTGCTTCGTATTCAACACATAACACTGAACACACTGCCCTCTAGTGGCTTCCTAGAGTAACAGGCACAATCAATTGATATCATCACATCCCCCTTTCTTCAAATAAACATAAACAAGTAACTTAGTATTATTTTATAAAACATCTTGACTTGCGCTTAGAACAACATTTTAACTCAATGTCTATATTTAAACTGTTGAACAGTCAATACGAATTAACTACAAACATTAACATTTACTCTTTCAGCAGTTTCTTACAGATTTAATCTATAAGGCTTTTTAATGTGTCTTGTAGATCTTCTAAGTGTAAATGTCTGATTGTCTGGTATTTGTATTTCGATGTTTGAATCAGTGTTACAGTCATTTGTTGTGGACAGTGCAGCTGACTCAGATCTTGCATTGCATTGATTCAGGTCTTCTCTTTCTTTTTCAGTTCTTAACAGATCACGTCTGTTCCGTCTGAAGATTTGTCCGTCATTCGTTTTCACAGTATAAGATCTTGGAGCTACTTCTTGCATGACTGTGGCTTTCTTGCTCCAGTTCTCATCATCTTTGATTCGGACAACATCATTCCTCACCAATGGTTGTAGATGCTTTGTAGCCCTGTCATAGTAGAACTTCTGTCTGTTTTTCAGTTGCTTGAGTTTCTGCTTCATTTTCACATTTCCTTTTCGTTTGGCACAAGACGGCAATGTAGTGCGAAGTTTCCGATTCATCAACATCTCAGCCGGGGCCATGCCACACTCTAACGGAGAGGTTCTGTAATTGAGCAGAGCAAGGTACGGATCAGGCTTACTGTCATCAGCCTTTTTTAGAAGTTGCTTGAGAATGTGAACTCCTTTCTCAGCTTTGCCATTTGACTGAGCATATTCTGGACTTAAAGTGACATGCTTGAACTCATATTGCACTGAAAAGTCTTGCCACTCTTTGCTGCTGAAACATGGACCATTGTCACTGACGACAGTCTGTGGTATGCCATGTCTTGCAAAAATTGATTTTGCATGTGTTATTACACATTTTGATGACATGTTCGAGAGTAAGGCCAACTCAGGGTAATTTGAGTAGTAATCAATCACTACTAGATAGTTATTGCCTTTCAGATGGAAGAGATCCATTCCAACTTTCTCCCATGGTGATGTTGGTAAGTCCGGTATTATCATTGGCTCCTTAGTTTAATTATTTCTGTATTTTTGACATGTGTCACACTGTCTCACCATCTTTTCGATGTCTTTGTTTATTCCATGCCAAAAGACCGTCTCTCTCTCTCCTCTTACGTTTTTCAATGCCGAGATGACCTTGAATTCTGTGTAGTATGTCTTGTCTCAGGCTTTGAGGAATGACGATTCTGTTTTGTTTCAGAAGAATTCCATCCACTACACATATAGATCACCTCTGATGTCATGGAATTTTGGATATGAACTCGCCAGCCATCCATTATACATGTTGTCAATGACAGCTTGTAACTCATCTTCTTTTCTGGTTTCTTCAGCTATTTGCTTCGACTTTGCATCTGACACAGGAAATGCTGTGCGCACCAAATTCACATGAATCTCAACATCTTCTTCTGTTGTATTCTCACTATTTTGTGTAGGTGCTCGTGAGAGGGTATCTGCAAGCACTAAGTATTTGCCAGGCATATATACCAAATTGAAATCGTACCTCTGCAATTTCATCATCAGTCTTTGAATCCTTGGTGTCATTTCATTCAGATTCTTTTTTATTATTGCAATTAATGGACGATGATCTGTTTCTGCAGTAAAGGTGGGAAGGCCATATACGTAATTATGAAATTTCTCCAGGCCGAAGACTAATCCCAAGCACTCTTTCTCAATTTGTGCATATCGACACTCAGAGTCAGTGATGGATCTGCTTGCATACGCTACTGGCTTCCAAGATTCGGAATAAACTTTCCTATATAGTTCACCATGCCCATGATGCGCTGTACTCCTTTCCTCTCTGTTGGACATCTCATTTTCAGGATGGCATTTATCTTCTCACTATCAGGCTGTATCCCTTGACTTGAAAATTTGTCCCCAAGAAATAGAAGTTCTTGCACACCAAACTGACATTTGTCTTTGTTTAGTTTCAGTCCACTCACTCTGATCTTCTGTAGCACTTTGGTTAGTCTACTGTTGTGCTCTTGAAGTGAAGATCCCCAAATGATAATATCATCAATGTATGCTCTGACTCCTTCAAGTCCTTCAATCATGTTCTCCATCGCTCTGTGAAAGATTTCTGATGCAGATATTATTCCAAATGGCATTCTAAGGAAAGAATATCTACCAAACGGAGTGTTGAAGGTACAGTACTTTGTGCTGTCCTCGTCCAGACATATCTGCCAAAATCCTTGTGAGGCATCAAGCTTCGTAAAATATTTGGCACCCGCCATTTCATTCATTATTTCTTCACGTTTTGGTATTTGATAGTGCTCACGCTTTATGTTATCATTCAGATCCTTTGGATCCATACACACTCTCAAATCTCCATTCTTTTTCTTCACACACACCATGGAGTTCACCCAGTCGGTTGGTTCTTGAATTCTTTTGATCACTCCTAATGTTGTCATCCTGTCTAATTCTTTCTTTAGACGATCTTTGAGCGGAGCTGGAACTCGGTGTGCAGGATGCGCTACAGGCTGTGCATTTTCTTTCAGCTGGATCTTGTAAACATAAGGTAAAACACCAAAGCCTTTAAAAACATCTACAAAGCTCTGCACTATGTCATCCACAGAGTTACTTGTAGTCACAGCTGAATTGTCGTGGTTGATGTGGTACACCCTTTTGACCAAATTTAAATTCTCACAGACCTTGTCACCTAGCAGGGACTCCAGTTCCTCAGCAACAACAGAGAAGAGTAGGTGATGCACTTTGTCTTTTACTGTTACTTTTAGCCTGCATATACCTAAAGAGTCAATGCTTTTTCCATTATAGTCTTTGAGAAGTATTGGCTTCTTCTTGATTTTTGGCTTTTCTGTCATATTTTTGATGTCTGACATGCTTATTAAGTTTGCTTTAGCACCAGTATCCAGCTTGAGAGTGACTAGCGCTCCATTTATCTGTAATGGTGCCACCCATTTGTCATTTTTGACAGCATCCTCTTGACTCTGTGCATTAACTGATAGCTGTCCACATCCAGTGTTCTCAGATTTCTGCAGGTTTTCACAGGTTACCATGCCGACAAAGAATGTATCGCTCAAATCAGTTTCTTCTATCATCTTGACAGATCGGCCTTTTTGTTTCATTTTTCCTTTGGTAAAGCACTGTTTTGCGAAATGATTTTTACCATCACACTTCGCACACTGTTTCCCAAAAGCTGGACATTCTGTCACATGTACCAGATCACGTGAGGTCACGAGGACCCGGAAGTAACTTCACGCAGGTATTTAAGCAGGAAGCAGGTGTTGTTTTGCACCAGACATTGAGTTCATGCTCGACTCCACGTCAGGTCCCTTCTCCAAATCAACTCACGTGAGTAATCTCTCTGCTCTTCGGAGGGCTTATTTACCTGTCTGTGTGCGTGTGAGAACGCGGATTTCTTGGTGGAAATCTCAACTCCTTATCGGAGCGTTCTCAGAGCGTTCTTTCAGCCAACAAGATACCCGTCAGATCGCAGCAGGATTGCCCTTCTCATCTCACTTCTCACCGGGCAGGCAGCAGAGTGGGCTGCGGCGGTCCTGAAGGCTGACGGGATAGCCGCCCACTCATATCCTGTGTTCACCACCCAGCTCAGGGCTGCCTTCCAACACCCTGAGAGCGAAGTGGAGGTGGATTCCCGTTTGTACCACCTGAGGCAGGGCGAGCGCAGCGTCAGCAAATACACCATGGACTTCCGTACTCTTGCTGTTCAGACTCAATGGAATGACGTAGCGCTCCGCACAGCCTTCTATGAAGGACTATCGAACCGTCTCAAAGACGAACTGGCTGTGCGTGAGCTGCCGGCCACCCTGAAGGGGAATGATCCAACTCGCCCTCCGGGTGGATCAACGCATGAGCCAACATACTAAATGTGTTTCTTCTCTCTCCACAGGCTCCACCCTCCGTCACCGTCATCTGGATCAACCCTTCACTCACGCTGTTGCTGCGCCATCTCCACCTCCACCGGCCGCTCCAGAGGCCCACTCATCAGGAGCCGGGGAACCCATGCAGATAGGGCGCACCTCCCTGACTGCAGCAGAGAGGGCCAGACGCTACCGCGAGGGTCTATGTGCCTATTGCGCCTCCCCAGATCACCATCGTGCTATCTGCCCTCTGCGTCCGGGAAACGGCCAGACCAGGTGAAGAGGGGGAGGTCTTCATCTGGTTCCACTGCCATCCAATCCTACCCCGCCAATTCCCGGCTGCTCCTTCAGGTATCAATCCTCATGGGCCACCGACGGATCGTGACCACCGCATTTGTTGACTCAGGTGCGGCTGGGAATTTTATCGATCAGGCTTATGCTGCCCAATTGGGGATTGAGACTGAGGTGTTATCCCAGCCTCTTAACATAACAGCCATCGACGGTCGCCCCCTCAACATCAGCCCCGTCACCCCCGTCACCCAACGCACCAAAGAAATCCACCTTCAGATCGACAACCACTCAGAAAAAATACACCTCTACGTCACCAAGATCACCTCACCTCCCATCATCCTCGGACACCCGTGGCTCGTCACTCACGACCCTTTCATCTCATGGACCACTCATCGCATCGTCCACTGGGGGGCGACGTGTCAGGAGCTCTGCCTCCAGGCGAGGGCTGGGACGTGTTCAGGGGGGTCCGAGGTTCCCGACGTCAACCTGGAGAGCATCCCCGTCCCGTATCGCGACCTGGCCGAGGTGTTCAGCAAAAGACGGGCTGCTCTTCTACCACCTCATCGTCCTTACGACCTGGCGATTGACCTCGTGCCGGGCGCGGTACCTCCCCGCGGCCATCTGTACTCCCTGTCTGCCGCCGAACATCAGGCGATGGAGGAGTACGTAGCGGAAGGACTTCGGGCCGGTACTATTCGTCCTTCCAGCTCCCCGGCGGCCGCGGGCTTCTTCTTGTGAAGAAGAAGGACGGGGGTCTCCGTCCCTGTGTTGATTATCGGGGACTTAACCAACTTACCATCAAGAATCGTCATCCACTCCCACTTACCAACACCACCCCGGACGCCCTCTCTGGTGCCCGTTTCTTCACGAAACTGGACTTACGGAGCGCTTACAACTTGGTCCGCATCAGGGAGGGCGATGAGTGGAAGACGGCCTTCATAACCCCCACTGGTCACTACGAGACCCTGGTTATGCCGTTTGGTCTGTGCAACAGTCCATCTGTATTTCAACAATTCATCAATGACGTTCTCCGGGACATGCTGGGTAGGTGGTGCTACGCCTACCTAGATGACATCCTTGTCTACTCAAAGACTCTCGAGGAACACACCCAGCATGTCCGAGCAGTCCTTCGGAGGTTGCTGACCCATCAGTTGTTCTGTAAGTTGGAGAAATGTGCTTTTCACCAGCACTCCACCACATTCCTTGGCTTCGTAATATCTTCTCAGGATGTGGCCATGGATCCCCAGAAGCTGGAGGCTGTGCGCTCGTGGCCCCTACCCACGTCGCTCAAACAGCTGCAACGTTTTCTGGGGTTCGCCAACTTCTACCGGCGATTCATCCAGGGCTTCAGCGCAACTGCAGCACCTCTGACTGCTCTCACCAAGCCATCCCGCGGAGAATTCCAACTCACACCCGAAGCCATCCAAGCCTTCAAAAAGTTATGTCACCTGTTCACCACTGCTCCGGTTCTTCTTCATCCCGACCCAACTAAACCATTCGTTGTAGAAGTGGACGCTTCCGATGTGGGCGTAGGGGCGGTCCTTTCTCAACGCGGTCCAGACGAGAAACTACACCCTTGTAGTTTTTTCTCGAGGAAATTCAATCCCACACAGCAGCGTTACGGGGTAGGGGACCGTGAACTGTTGGCCATCAAGTGGGCTCTGGAAGAATGGCGTCACTGGCTCCAGGGCGGCAGCGACCCATTCACCGTCTGGACCGACCACCAGAACCTCACCGTCATCCGCCAGACCAAACAGCTTAACCCCAGGCAGGCGCGGTGGGCCCTATTCTTCGAGCACTTCAACTTCCACCTCTCCTACCGGCCCGGCTCGAAGAATACGAAAGCGGACGCCATCTCCCGACAACATCAGCGTGACACCATCTCCTCGGAGCCCGCGCCTGTCCTGCCCTCTCATCTCATCTTGGCTCCTCTCCAGTGGGGGTTAGAAGAGAGAGTCCGCCAGAGTCACGGCCTGGAACCCCCTCCACCCGAGACCCCCGCTGGGCGACTCTTTGTTCCTGACTACCTCCGCAAAGAAGTTCTCCAGTGGGGGCACGATTCCACTTTGGCAGGACATCAGGGGGTCCAGAGAACCATCTCGTTCATCGACCGGGCGTTTTGGTGGAGGACGTTGAGGAGAGACGTACAGGAGTACGTCCAGGCATGTAACATCTGCGCTCGCTCCAAAACCTCCAACTCACCATCCACCGGCGAGCTGCAGCCCCTCCCCATCCCCAAACGCCCCTGGAGTCACATCTCCGTCGATTTCGTTACTGGACTCCCTGACTCGCAAGGCAAAAACACCATCCTGACCATTGTGGATCGTTTCTCGAAGGCTGTGCACCTGGTGGCTCTCACCGGACTCCCCTCGGCTAAGACCACTGCGGAGCTGATACTCGAGCACGTAGTCCGCTTGCATGGGTTCCCCAAGGACATCGTCTCGGACAGAGGGCCCCAGTTCACGGCCAAGTTCTGGCAGGCCTTCTGGCCTTCATTGACGGTGGTCCTGCCTACACCGTCTGGCGGATCCTTGACTCGCGAACCCGTGGCCGTGGCACCCAATACCTTGTCGATTGGGAGGGCTACGGTCCGGAGGAGCGGTCTTGGGTTCCCGGGCGGTTCATCCTGGATCCAACTCTCATACAGGACTACCATCGTCGGGTATCCTCCGTTCCGGGACCGTCAGGTGCCGGTCCTGGAGGGGGGGTACTGTCACACGTACCAGATCACGTGAGGTCACGAGGACCCGGAAGTAACTTCACGCAGGTATTTAAGCAGGAAGCAGGTGTTGTTTTGCACCAGACATTGAGTTCATGCTCGACTCCACGTCAGGTCCCTTCTCCAAATCAACTCACGTGAGTAATCTCTCTGCTCTTCGGAGCGCTTATTTACCTGTCTGTGTGCGTGTGAGAACGCGGATTTCTTGGTGGAAATCTCAACTCCTTATCGGAGCGTTCTCAGAACAAACTGCGTGATTTACCTGCTCACTCGTGCATATCCGCGTTTGAGTCTTCCGTCACGCTACAAAGGGACTTATCTCGAACCTTGCATTTCTTGTCCAGCCTCCGTGACACATTCCTTATACTGATGATCAGTACCACATCGTTTGCAACTGTAAACGCCATCCTTCTGTTTTGCTTCTCTAAACGTGCGTCGCTTCTCTTTGCAGGATACTGCACCAATTGCAGCATCTGTATTTGAAGACATGCTTTTTGGCATTATTTCACCAAACGTTTTCACATGAAGTTGAGCAAGTTCACTAGCTTGACAAATTTTGATTGCCTCTTGCAAAGTGAGCTCTGTTTCTCTCAGCAAGCGTTGTCTGAGTTTTGCATCACCAATGCCAAACACAATCTGATCTCTTATCATTGAGTCACTTAGCTGGTCAAAATGGCATATCTTAGCCTTTAGTCTCAGGTCAGTCAGGAAGTTATCAAATGTTTCCTGTGGCTGCTGCACACGTGAACGAAACACGTATCTTTCATAAGTTTCATTCTTTTTGGGCGGACAATGAGCAGTAAATTTAGCCAGCACATCATCAAGCTTGTTTCTATCTTCATTCTCATTAAAGACAAATGTATTATACACTTCAATAGCCTGTGGACCAGCAATCGTTAGTAGTAAAGCAACCTTACATGCTTCTAGCTTTGTGTCAATCCCGATAGCGGCCATGTACAGCTCAAATTGCTGCTTAAAACTGCGCCAGTTGCTGTCAACATTTCCAGTGAGCTTCAAGTTCTCTGGTGGTTTCAGAGTATCCATATGTCACTTTCACAACAGGCTGTTCTTTGTTTTTACTTTACTCCTGGTACCATGTTTTGTTCATGTTCTTTAATAAAATAACTCTCAGTGCAGTCTTAGAATGTCTGTCTTTTTATTTCTTTACTTCTCCATCTGTACTCTTTTTCTTGTCTCCTTTATAGTGCTTCGTATTCAACACATAACACTGAACACACTGCCCTCTAGTGGCTTCCTAGAGTAACAGGCACAATCAATTGATATCATCACAGTTGTCATTTACTCCCGACATCTGAGCCACTGAAGATGCAGTGGATTATGTTTGTTTGTGAAGGAAATGCACCTCCTGATCTACATATATCCGTCTATGTTCGTGCGAATCATTCATGATCCAACTTCCCTTACAGCAGAAGTGTGTATAAGCGTTTTTTTTTTATGAATCTTTGCGATCGGTTTTGCTTATAACGTGGTAGTTCGGAAGTTTAGCGGCTAAATGGAGAAGGGTATAACTGCAGCCTGGAGATCTCCAAATGGGGGCGGGAACTCCAAAACGGGGTGGGAGCTGCAAAATAGGGTGTGGCTTCCTCCCATTGACAGACAGGCACATGACACGCATGAAATCATTTCGGCAAATTTTTCCCCCAATCCACTTCAGCGCAAACTCCACCCCACAGCTGATTCTACAGGTTTTATTGGTTGTGTCAATCACAGTGTTGATTTCCTACACTATGCTACAAACAATACTAAACAGCGCTAAACCCCTAAACCTACCCTACACCTGACCCTAACCTTAACCAGTTAAACTGACTGCACGGTGGGACTGGCGCTAAATAGTGTGGTGAATAAACAGTTGTGCGATATAAGATCACGGGCCGTTCCGTATCTCCCCAACCGGACCTCACAGGCAGGGGCGGATCTACCGGGGTGGCACGGGGTGGCAACTGCCACCCTAAGAAAAAGCTGTGCCACCCCATCTGCCACCCCAGAATTATCAGAGAATAAAATATAAATGTAAGCAGTGTTTCATGTGCTACTTTTCAGCCGCAGCGATGACAGCATAACGCAAAATAATGGCAAAAAACACGTCTTTTAATAAAATGTGCGATAGCTGCACATGACTCTTATGAACCGGTTCGTTTTGAGTCAAAAACACAAAGCGCGGCCCACTTCACTAACGAATTGTTTTACATTTGTTCGTGAATCAGATGATTGCTTCTCGGCTAACTCAGAAGTCCTCTGAAATATCACGGAAACTAATAGCAGAGTTAGGTAAGCATCTGGTCATATTGCAGTTTTCTCGACTGTTAACACAATGTATGTTAGTTGGCTTATATTCCCATACCATTCATTCAGTGCTCAAAACAAAGACGCATTTCTCAAAAAGTTTAACAGTAAGTAAGTTAAACATTAAGTAGCAAAACTGATGATACACCAATCAGAATCTCTGCATCCAACAATGGAGAGGAGAGAAATTAACGAATCATTTACATGGGTATTATACTTACACATACAGTATAATCAGGGCTCTCAAGTCTCAAGCATTCACCGTCCCACTAAACATTGGACGTCGGATAGACGTGCAGATCATGTCTATATTGGGTCCGTCGGTCCATGACCAATTATGGACATCTAATCGACGTCCAAACTAGGTCCACTATTTGGACGTCCAACCATGACCCAACTTGGACGTCATTTTGACGTTCAACATTTGACCTAATCTCGCTTATTTTTTTTGGACGTCATTTGGATGTCTATGGCAGTTGTGATATACACATTGGATGTCAGATAGACGTGCAGATAATGTCTATATTGGGTCCGTCGGTCCGACCAATTCTGAACATCTATTCGACGTCCAAACTAGGTCCACTATTTGGACATCTATCCATTACCCAACTTGGACGTCATTTTGACGTTCAACATTTGATCTGGGTTTTTTTTGGACGACATTTGGACGTCTATGGCAGTTGCAGTAAATGTGTTTTACAAAATAGAGCCTATCAACATGATTATATATATGAATACAGATTATTTATAAACAAACAAGATTTATTATCTGTATTACTATTTATTTATTTGGTAGCCCATATGTTTTTTTTTTTGTTTGTTTGTTTTTACATTTTCCTGTTTTTCCTGTTATATATATATATATATATAAATTATATTTATATGAATTTATATATTTTATATTAAAAAAAAATCATGGTAGCCTAGCCTATCCACCTTATTCCTATCTTAAAAAGAACCAACAGCTGCAAAAAAGTCAAGGACAGACAGCTCTCTATCAAGCTAGGCAACAATATAAGTTCTTTGATCAAGGAGGATTTCAACCAGGCAAAAACCAGTCAGCATCACTCTGATTGGCTGAAACGAGCACATCATCATAAACGCCACTCTGATTGGCCGAGGCAAGACGAGGCATTTGGCGGCTTGGCGCGAGTCAGAGCCGTAGTGTTCTGGACAGCACAGGTCTTCAGATCACTGGTGAACCCGTTTCCTAGAAATTGAAGGTAAGTTCGGTCAGCATTTATTTCAATGGCCATGTGTACGTATAGTCTTTGGCGTTATTGTCTTACAATAAAGCTGCGAATGGTCAAGGGTCACAGCACGCATTTTTTCGTCTTACAGAGAACAGGAGGTGGAGGATTTGCAATGCCCTGATGAGCCTAGTAGTCCAATACACTTTGTATGATGCCATTCAATGCATATTGTTTTTTTTTGTTTTTTTTAATAAAGTTTGAAAAAGCGATATTGAATTGTGATTTATTTGAATGTGTATAACTATACTGTTGTATGTATGTATGTAGTCCCATGTTTCCCAGAGGGTGGAGGACATGTTTTCTGTGCCAGTTAATTTTCCTGTAGCTTAGTTTGACTTAGCAGTTAGTTTGAACTGGAAATGCATTACACCTTTGTATGCGTCTCAAGTTATCACCTGCTGCTGAGACAATCAAATGGAGTTTTTGGAAAATGATCTAGTCCTATTTCAGAAGGTGGCATACTGTTCAAGATCATTTCCAAAAACTCCATTTGATTGTCTCAGCAGCAGGTGATAAGCATACAAAGGTGTAATGCATTTTCAGTTCAAACTGCTGAGCCAAACAAAGGTACAGGAAAATGAATACATGATACAGAAAACATGTCATCCACCCTCTTGAAACATAGGACTACATAGAAGTTGTATAAAAATGACGTGTTAAGTCAAAATTTTATGTTAAAAAGATGTCCACAAACGACCACGTTTGGACCACTTTTGGACTATAAATAGCCCTTACATGGAGGTCCCACCGACATCAACATTAGACGTGCGGTAGACGTCGAAAAAAGACGTCGTCTGGCGTTACAAAACAATCCCATCAATGGACGGAAATTGGACGTCCAAAAATGACATGGAAAAGACGTCATTACGACGTCACATTGCGCAGTGGGGTGAGACACACGCATTTCAACCAGTTCACATGCTCTCACGCTACACCTTGTATTTCTCACGCTGAGAAAGGGACAACTTGTCCCGTTTTATTTCTCCCACTCTGGTCTATGCATCCCTGCCTCTGCTGAATCGTTTTTATCCCCGGTGGTGATAAGAACATCCCGCTAACCCGCTCCTTCCGATCTAAATCAAATGATTCGTGATAGGCGCTTTGAAGTCCCGTTCTGATTTGAATGATTCGCGATCGGACTGGAGCGCTTTGAAATCATTTCGACGCAGTGCGACGCAGTGTTTTACTGATTCGGAGTTTCAAAAAGCTTTGTTGATACTGTGTTCTTTGCTCCTTTCTCTATATAATTTATTCGTTGTTTGAAATGAAATCATTACAATTAATAGGTACGACGGCGTTTTAGTGCCACCTTAAAAAAAAAAATTAAGATTATGAGATTAAACTCGTAATATTTCGAGAATAAACTCAAAAGTTTACGAGAATAAAGTCGAAATGTTACACAGAAGACCAGTGGTCGCACAGAAGGTGCACAGTGTCATTCACACAAACACTAAACACCATCATGGTAACAGACATGAAACTGAAATGCATAAACATTAATTTAACAACATTATATGTAACATAGAACCCTAATGTACAAAACAGCTAAGAAAAAAACTAAAAAGAAAGGGTTATTTCAACCAAAACACACCAAATTTAAAAAAAAAAATGTAACACAGGGAATTCTGGGAATGTCCGTTTACGGTAAATTCCACTGTTCACTGTAAATTGTACGGGCTTTTACCATTAACCATTTAACAGGTTTTTACTGTAGAATTTTTACAGTATTTTTACCGTTAAATTCACTGTAATTTTTTACAGTGCATGCTTCCATCCACAACACAAACAGACTGAAGCTGTCAATGCAACCATTAATTGCCGTACGGCTTGAGTTTATCATATGAATATGCCACAATGCGTTGAGACCCCAAAAGATGAGTGTAGTACTGAAGTACTGGCGACGTCGGAGATGTCGAGCGCGCCGGTGTTCAACTCCTTCAGGATCGATTGCTTTATTTGATCATCATCCTCACTGTCGTGCCGAACGGTTCTTAGAACGCTGTCCGTCTCCGTTAGCATGCACATCCCCTCAGCATTTGTTGGTAACCTTATACCTGTCGTCGCCTTCTGTTTATTTTATTTTTTTTTTTGCGTTGTTTAGTTGTGTCCTTTTTTTCTGTTATTTAACAAAGTCCCAAAAACAGAAATATCTGATCATATCTCTGTTTATATTACAGTTGCGTTACCAAGGCAACGACTGACACATTTGTATTTACATTCCAAAGTTCCGTTATCAGCACCACAGTGGAAAATGAAACCGTATCCGTGCTGACACCGCGGTCAAGTGAGCCGCCATCTGCGAACGCCAGCCGCCACCTGGATTTACTGCACGTCTATTAGTGGAATTACGGTACGGAGACACGAAGCGGCCAAAAAGCTGACGAACATCTATATTTCAGCGGTTATTTTGCCTTTTATCGTTATTATTATTATGAATGGACACATCAGAAATGACAAGAAGCAACGATATATATGTCATATAATGCATTGTGACAGACTGCCTTTCATTTTCTGTACAAATTCTACACTAAAACATCGTGAACACAGATAGAGACATGATTGTTCAGAAAAATAATTTATTGAAATGGTCATGGTAACTCTGAAGAAATTTTAATAATGCATGTAGAAAAAAGTAGCAAACATTAAGTGTTAGAATGTATTTTAACAAACTTTATTTTTTCAGAAAACTTCACAGTATAATGTATTTGAATGTAATATAAGTGTATCTTCTATGATGTACAATATAAATACGTTTTGTAAATACTTTTTCCCTGTTTTCGGGCACATTTAATTTTTAACCGCTGAAATATAGATGTTCGTCAGCTTTTTGGCCGCTTTGTGTCTCTGTACCGTAATTCCACTAAAAGACGTGCAGCGGTACCCAGATGGCGGCTCACTTGACCGGGTGTTCGCAGATGGCGGCTCACTTGACCGCGGTGTGCTGACTGGCCCGGATCGGCACCGAACGGAACGGAACGGTTAAGCGAAGAGAACGGTTCGGCCCGATAGTGGAAAAGCGGCTAAAGTTTCTTGAGAAACGACATATCCTGTTCAAATAGCATGCAGATGTAACTACCGATATCCGTGGAGTCGACCACTGGTCGCCATTTCAGACTGCACAAAAGAGGCAATTTCCGAGAATAAAGTTGAAATGTTACGAGAATAAAGTCGAAATGTTACGAGAAAAAAAGTCGAAATGTTACGAGAATAAAGTCGAAATGTTATGAGAATAAAGTCGAAATGTTACGAGAAAAAAGTCGAAATGTTACGAGAATAAAGTCGAAATGTTACGAGAATAAAGTCGAAATATTTCGACTTTTTTTCTCGTAACATTTCGACTTTATTCTCGTAACATTTCGACTTTATTCTCGTAGTTTCGAGTTTATTCTCGAACTATTACGAGTTTAATCTCGTAATCTTAGATTTTTTTTTTTTTTTTTTTTTTTTAAGGTGGCACTAAAACGCCGTCGTAAATATTTGAGTCCTAGCATAAGGAATATTTTTAAATTGTTAAATCAGTGTTTTAAACGTTGGCTCTGATCAGTAATGTTAACGTTAGACATTTAAAATCTTCAAAAAGTTTAAAATTTAGGTTTCATTTGATGGTACAGTGTATTTTTTATTTTTATGCTAGATTTTGTCCGAATAGCACTACATAATTTTGTAGTATTAGGATTCTTTATCAAGTAAAGTTACGTTAGGCTGAATTTATAACGTTAGGCCCTGAGGGAAAAACCCAAACAGGTTCGTTTTGCTGAAAATTAGGTTGTTAACGTTAGCTGGTTGTTTACGTTACTGTTATTCGAAAGACGTGTAATTTGTGTTTTAAGAAGGTTTAGATACGGAGTTATTGATGCGGTAAGTAAAAAAGGTTGCCAACTTTACCCTGATAGCACACGTACATCTTGGAGATGTCCATTTGACGTCTGCTTTTACATCTGCAAGACATCTGGAAGACGTAGTTTGCTCATCTGCAATACGTCTAATGGACGTTTCCAATCAGACGTCAAAGAGACGTCTATTAGATGTCTTTAAGATGTTTGTGATTTAGAATGTATGTAAAACTGACATGTTACAGATGTCTGCCAGACGTTTGTACACAGCAGATGCTTTCCAGATCAAGAGATCTTTAACAGACATCTTGCAGACGTACGTGTGCTATCTGGGTACCCATTTTCGACCGATAGTGCAATATGTTTAGTTACAGGCCCGGTTCTACGGGGGTGCTTGAGGGTGCTAAGCACCCCCAAACAAAAGCAAAAGCACCCTCAGATAAAATTATTAATAGCGTATTAATTTTTAAATTAATGAACACGCAGACAGATGCACACACATACATAAATTCGCCAAATTAATACGTACACACAAGCTTATAAATAATTATCTTATTTTCATCATGCTTTTAATGCCTCGGCATTTGATTGGTTGTGATTGATTGGTAATTGCCATTTATCATTTGCTGAAACTAACTTGTCTTCATGGAGAGCGTAGGCCATGGTTGCCTAGTAACGACAGACGCCATGGGAGTGTAACTTAGCGCTTTGGAAAGAACGCGTTTTTAGGCGCGACATGTGAACTGCTCTTAGATGAGCATGCAGTAATAACCTTCACAGTGTATTCTTGATGTTAGATGGCATTTGTTGAAACTACAATTACGATACTAGTGTAGACGATTTATATTACTCAGTCCTATTTGGTGGTACCGTTTTCATACAGTTCCATGCATATTTTTTGTGAGCACCCTCACAATTTTCAGAAGCACCCTCAGTGATTTGGTTCTGGAACCGGGCCTGTTTAGTCAGTTTTTATATACATCGTCGTAGGCGTCGTCTACAAGCTAAAAAATACTGTTTTCCGAGGCAAGGTTGGATGAAAGTTATTAATTCAGAAACAGATTCATTAGGACTAACGCTTAAAGTGACCCAACCCCCTCCGAGCACTGTTCGTCGGCACCTTTTCCCTCTAACGTTACAAGCACTGGTTATTACGCCTGTATACTGAAATTGGCTTTACAAACTGGACTGCAAGTTTTACTTTAAGATATAGTCACAATGATGATCTGAACTATCTGCAGTCAACCCTGTTGAAAAAAAAAACAGCATATGCTGGTTAGGTAGGTTTTGATGCCGGGATGCTGGTCCTTTGCTGGTTTAAACTTTAATGGACCAGTATAAACCAGCATTCCAGCATGAAAATATATGCTGGTTAGGTATTGGATGTAAGTCTAGGGGAAAAAGTTTCACAACTTCTGTTTCTTGATAGTTTTAATTACCCTTCTAAATTAAACATTGCAAAAATACTTTTCTTACTTAGATTTTTTTGTCTTGTTACTAGCCAAAATATGTAAAAATTCTTAAATCAAGAAGGATTAGAAAAAAAATCCTGTTTTTTTTTTGTTTTTTTTAGAAAAAACAAGTCAGATGTAAGTGAGTTTTTGCTTAGAACAAGCAAAATAATCTCCCACTGGGGTAAGCAAAAAAATCTTATTTCAATCAGAAAACAAGATTATTTTTCTTACCCCTTTGGCAGAATATGTTGATTAGAACAAGCAAAAATCCACTTTATTTTGACATTTTTTTAACAAGACAATAATTTTTACTCATCTAGAAAATCCTTCTTGATTTGAGAATTTTTATATATTTTGGTTGGAAAGAAGACAAAAAATATAAGTAAGAAAAGTATTTTTTGCAGTGATGCGCTGCTGTTATTGAAGCTGGTAGGGATTATTGATAGGGACTCACTGACATGGATTCACAGGTGACACAGATAGGGTTCAGTACTATGGATATAATATATTTCAAAATATATTTATTCGTATTTTTGTAGATTTCCCAACATGTCATATATTTACATGCCTTTTTTTTCTCGTTACAGATTCTGTGAGCAGATTCAGTGAGCAAGTTCTGTGAGCATATAAAGTCAAGGTCAGTGTAAAAGGGTGAGAGTTGCACAAAGATGTTTGAATATTTTTAAAGGAAAACCATTTAATATTGCAGGAATTTAAGTTTGTCACAGTGTTACTGATCCCTTCTTTTTCTAATGTATAACAACAGGAAGTTCCCGCTTGACAGCAGATAACTTTATGTTTTCTGTGGACCAAGTCGTAGTAAACAGCCACATCACCATCTTCAGTGATGCTCTGAAGCTGATGTTTGCCTCGTACTACTGCTTCAACATTTCATACCCAGGAGACCAAGGAGCAACGCTAGAGTTTGTGCAAAGGTAAAAAAAAAAAACAACAACACACACAGACTCACTCTCATACACACATCCTCACATACACACACACACACATTGTGTTTACATGTTTTATGGGGACATTCCATAGGCGTAATGGTTTTCATACTGTACAAACCGTATTTTCTATGGCCCTACACCTACCCTACACCTAAACCTAGCCCTCACAGGAGATTGAGCACACTTTTACTTCCTCAAAAAAACTCATTGTGCATGATTTATAAGCCTGTTTCCTCATGGGGACCTAAAACATGTCCCCACAAGGTCAAAATTTACTGGTATTACTATCCTTGTTGTTGTTTTTTTTTCACGTTTTGGTCCCCATAACGTGATGAATACCAGGTGCACACATACCACACACACACACACACACACCCCCTCACATACTCTCACTCTCACACACACGCATCCTCACACTCTCTCACACACACACACATACTCACATACTCACACTCTCACACACGCATACTCACATACTCACACTCTCTCAAACACACACACACACACACGCATCCTCACATACTCACTGTCACACACGCATCCTCACATACTCACACTCTCTCAAAACACACACACACACACACACACACACACACACCCTCACATACTCTCACTCTCACACACACGCATCCTCACACTCTCTCACAGACACACACGCATCCTCACATACTCACACTCTCTCAAACACACACACACACAACCTCACATCCTCACACTCTCACACACACACACACACACACACACACACACACGCATCCTCACATACTCACACTCTCTCAAACACACACACACAACCTCACATCCTCACACTCTCTCTCTCACACACACACACACATGCATCCTCACATACTCACTGTCACACACGCATCCTCACATACTCACACTCTCTCAAACACACACACACACACACACACACACACCCTCACATTAGGGCTGCTCGATTAATCGAACGATGTCGTGAGGCACGTTTAGTCAATGAAGCCGGTACTTTGATTAGTAGTAAAGCTCCATCACGTGCGTTCCGCTGGAGCGGCAAGTAATACACAGAGCCGTATCGATCGCTCGAGTTCGATTTTGAGCGCGATTTTGGCGTAGCTTGTCAGTGCTTTACGGCTCTGTGTATTACTTGCCGCTCCAGCGGAACGCACGTGATGGAGCTTTACTACTAATCAAAGTACCGGCTTCATTGACTAAACGTGCCTCACGACATCGTTCGATTAATCGAGCAGCCCTACCTCACATACTCTCACTCTCACACACACGCATCCTCACACTCTCTCACAGACACACACACGTATACTCACTGTCACACACGCATCCTCACATACTCACACTCTCACACACACGCATCCTCACACACATTTACATAACACACTCTTACAATATGTCTGTCTCACACATAACATCCTCTCACATACATGTCTTTATAGCAAACGTCCTCCACAAGCATGCCCTATGCAAATTCTAATTACTCTGCTTTTATTATTTCTATATTTGGAGCATATGTTACAGTCTATGTTTTATTACTAATGATTTTTTTCATTGAACAGATGCCTTTTTAAGATGAACCCTGAGAAGGGATCAAAAATGGAGAAGACCACATCAAGAAAGCTAACAGCAGTCAGTCCGAAGGTTCTTTCATTGATTAGCAAGATGTTGTCAAGATGAATTTATCTGTTCCCAGGTCGTTTGGATTTGTTTATCAAATTGTTAATTTTTTACAGATTTGAAAAATTCATTTTATTGTATATTGCTGCAGCTTTGATTTTTTTAAAATAATTGTATACTGTTGCAGTTATAAATTGTGTTGTTGCAGAAATTTTAACTTTTGGAGTAATTTGTATATTTGAATATTGTTGCAGTTATTATATTGTTGTAGTTTTAAACAAAGAATATAAGTAAGTTGCAGTTATGCTATATTAATTTTCTTGCATTTGAGATGTTATACTCTTGCAGATGAATAAATTATTAAAACACTGTTTTATGGCTGATTATTTGAATTAAAGCAGTGTTTAAAATGGATAATTTCATGTTTTTTTTTTACGTAACTTTCCTCAATATTGTAACGTGAGGACGCTGAGGCGGTGTAGAATCCGATTGCAGAAGTTTATTATAAACAACAGCAAACATACACGATGAAACAGGCAGAGGGTCAATAACCGGAAAGGCAGTCCAAAACGTACAACACATAAACGTAATCCAGGCAGCAGAGAGATAAAGCAGGCAGTGGGTCAAATACCGTAAAGACAGTCCAGAAACAGCAAACAATCCAATAAGGGTAATCCGTAAACTCAGTAGTCCATAAACAAAGCAAGATAGCAACAGGTAATCCAACAGAGAAATGTAACAAACGCTCGGTAAGGCAGGTGAACTGGCAATACTTCGCAAAGAAGTGAGCACATGGTGAGTCCTTAAATAGTGACAAACAGGAAGTAACAATAGAAGCAGCAGAGGGAGCATGCAGGCGGTCCTAGGGTGAGGGCTCCCTCTGCTGGCTTGGCGTTACAAATATTTAAGTAAAGTTCCATATTGAATATTAAAAGCTCAGGAAAATACATAAACTTGTGTAAAATTTACTTGTGTACAGAATTTACGAATTGAATTACGGAAAAATACAGTTATTTAATGTGCCTGTTATTTTACGTTTTTTTTTCCAGCACCCCAGCTGCCGGAATTTTACAGTTTTTTTACGGGATTTTTTTTTACAGCGTACTTTTAGACAGAAAACAAGAAAAACAGGTAAACCTTTGCCCAAAAATGTTTGCGATTGCACTAATGTTATCAATGTAATTTTAATGATAATTAGGCCCCTATTTTTACATTAAGGAAGGTAAAACCTTTTTAAGGATATGCAATCGACCTGCAGGCATCTTTGTTACATTAATGTACCACAAACAAATTAAAGATGAATGAAGAATAAACACCAACATTGTTCTTCTTGTCTCATGCTCCAGGATTCTGGATCCTCATGTTTTACACTCAAGGTTTCTGGTTCCTCGTGTTTTATTCTCCAGAGTTCTGGTAATACGAGTAAAATTAATTAGTGCGTGTACAAGGTGCACTGTTTTTTTTTTTTTTTTTTTGCAATATCTGTTGCGGGACAGTAGATGTGATTTTGCGGGATAATGCGGGACACGTGCGAGACATACATTTACTACTGTTCCCCTTCAGTCGTTTCACTACGACGTTACATATGGGAACACGCTTGAGAGTCCAATCATCTCTGAGCCTTATTCAAAAGGCCAATGAACATTCATGAACATTGGCGAGTGGTATTTACATGCCAAGCCACTCCCCGGTACATACGGGTATATAAGATGGCGGAATGCAACCACTCATTCAGATTTTCGCTTCGGAGCCTCGTCTCGAGCAAAAAGAAGAAAAAACAAAACAAAAGAGTTCCTGTGAGTTGTTGCTCTCTCTCCGCTGGCGTGCTGCCAGCACTAAAAGAGCTTTCTAAAAGAGCACTTGGCAGCCGCCAGCGAGATCCTGCGGGCGGCTGTTTTCATGGCCAGAAAAAGCCTTTGCATTCCAGCGAGCTTCCTCCGTTTGAGTGCACAGTTGTGCTGCGGTCCTCCCTGGGCAAACCGGGATACTAAAAGAGCTAATTTCTCACGGCCGTCGAGGGCATTTTTCCCGGGATGTCTCTCCGGCCGTGCGCTTCTCTATGCGGCAGTTTCCTCGCCAGTCTGGACGGACATGATCGCTGTCTCATGTGCCTGGGCCGAGAGCACGCCGAGGCAGCGTTCACGGATGGTTCATGCGTTCATTGCGAACGTATGACCATGGCCGCGTTGAAGTCCCACCTCTCGTTTGCGAGAAGGCTCCCCTCGTCGTCTTCCCGCGGTAAGTCGTTGAGCCGTCAAGGTTTTTCGGCTGCCGCGGCTAGGCACTTGCGAGACTTGCAGATGACTGTAGAGAATGTTCCGTTGGCTAGCAAAGCCCCGCGGACTTCTGTGTCACCACGCGGTCCCGTTGAGCTACCAAAGCAGTACACTTCCCCGCTCGCTGGGCCGAGTGTCTCCTTTGGTGCTCCCTAGGAGGTAGAGATGTCTGCTTCAGCATCA